>NC_143585.1:8975020-9275020 GCF_048544385.1 Mastigoproctus giganteus | reverse complement strand
ACCAGTTCCTGCCATGTGAATCACATTCACTATGCCTTGAAATGTAAGTTCACCATTACGAACCTGCTGCAAACAACCAACACCATTCTGAGGGCTCTACAAGATAGGGCCGAGATGGCAATTGTTCATCTGGATATCCAGTCTGATTCGACAGCATAGATATCCAGCCCCTCCTGCAACTTTGTGAGGAGGGATACCAGATACAAGGCAATATACTGGAATTCTTGAAGTCGCTACTTACGACCAGGGTCCTTCACCTGACTGTGAATAAAAAATCTTTCACAAGGAAATTTGTGTAGGTGTTCCCCAGGGCTCCTCTTTACGGCTGCCACCCACCCATTCCTGTGCCAACAAACAGAATTTATCAGTTATGCAGACGACTTGAAGCTCCTCTATCTGATCCACGGGACCGCCCAACCTGATTCTGTTTCTGAAACCATTATTACCAGCCTTCAGAATCTGATTACATACTTGGCCCAGTTTTCTCTTAAGATAAATCCAAACAAATCTGCACAAATGGTGTTCTCACTCAAATACAACCCAACGCAACTAAACCTGGAAATCCAAGGAACCCCCATCACCCAAGTCAACAAGCACAGAGATCTCGGCGTTATCTTCGACCCCAAACTGGATGCTAAAGCATTTGAAAAGTCTCCGAACGGATATTAATCCTCCGCTTGCTCCTGTCAATTATAATGATAGTGGGTGAAGTCAATACGCCAAATTTTTGGCAGATGTCCAATTTGAGGATCCCCCCGAAACCCTTAAGAGCTCTCTCCTCTCTGCAGTCTGTGGCGTGGAGGCTCAGAATAGGCGATAGATTCCTGCCCATGGAGATGCTGCACAACGTCCAAGAGATGGATATTGACTACAAAAAGTACATAGTGGAGAAATCCTACAGAAGACTCATCATCAGGGAACAGCTTTAGTCTTCAGCCGAGTGAGTGCCATCGTCTCTTCATCGCTTTTCATGTGTTTTCATTTCAGATGTTAATATTAATTTTATATGTAGAATATGTAAGTATACGTTGTATGTTTTAATATATGTTTTATGTAATTTTTCCTGTATTAGTTATTTTATGTTAAACTCGTAGCATTGTCGCTGTTATGGGTATTATTGCGTCAGCCAATCATGTAAGCATTCACTGCCTGAAATAAAAATATCAACAAGAAATATTATTATTATTATTATTATTATTATTATTATTATCTGTTTATTTCCATAAGGAAACCACCCCGGGACGGCAAAGTGCCAGGAGGGTGCTAAGTACATATCAGGGTACGAGATACTACGTGCAGTGGGTTACATATACTGAACACGTAGTCTCGTCCCGAAATATTATATACACCTTTTATGTTTAATATATACGGTATTTACACATTAATGATTCTGTACATACATTATACAGCTCATATATTTACAATTCACTAATAATTCCACATATAACTTACATATTAACATAACTGTTACAGAAGGTATATTTTTACAGTCGGCAGATTATTATTGTTCTTAAAGCAGAAAGCTTCACTTTTATTCACAATTCTTTAGTACTTTGCAGCCGATTCATATTTCAGTAAGTCTGTACGAATCCTGGAAGATCTCTTTCCGGTATGCTGCATCCTCACACAGTTTTTCGGCATCTATCTGTAGTGAGTTAAATATTCTCGCTGCATTTGATGGGAAGAATCTTTGCAGGCTACTAAGATTGTTCAGGACTGAACGCAGTGGATAATTTAGTTCTCCGCAACGTCTAGCAGTGGCACGCGGTTTAACTAGAATATTATCCAGGACTGGAGCATCCACTCTGCCTGTGAGCATTTGTGCGAGAGTATGTTCCTGTTAATTGTCCGCTGCATCCAGGGTGTGATGTTAAGGTTTGAGTAGAGAATGGCCCTTGAGATAGTAAAAGGGTGGCCAGCAACTCCGTTAAGCCATCGCAAGAACCAGTACTCGATCCCAAGGACGGACTTATAATGTGAATCTGGAGCTGAAGACCAGATTTGCGAGGCATACATTGCAATTGGCAGGACACACATTAAAACGTACTTGGTCGCTAGCTGAGGATCCCTAATTCCTACCAGTTCCTGCCTAGTAGCCCATAAAGTGGCGAATATTTTTGTCTTCATATGGGCGAAGTGTTGAGCAAAGGTGAGTCTGTCATACCACTTAAGACCCAGGTCCAGGTGAGAGTGCACTTTTTCCACACTAGACCCGTTCACAGAGATTGAGATGTCATTTTTATTCTGCTTGTAACTTATGGTCATTTGGGCAGACTTCTGTGCATTAATACGGAGCCCGATGCAATCCAGGTAGCTCTCAAATTCTCGGATTGTGCTATTTGCCATCTGGCAAATACTTTCTGCTGATTCATGGTCTTTGGAAGTGATGAAGAATTTTACATCGTCAGCATATGTTATAAAATTGTAGTACCGTGCAAGAAACGGCTCCAGGACGGCCGCGAAGGAAGTAGCCGAAAGAACTCCCCCTTGAGGCACTCCTTGCGAGATGGTAAAGCAAGATTGTAGCTTTTGGTGCTTAACAATAAGTTTCCTATGTTCTAGCAGGCTGGTTATTATAGTTAACAGATTTCATCTTACATTAAAATAATTCTTTAAAATCGCAATGAGCGCTGGAATTGAGACGTTGTCGTAGGCTGCGGAGATATCCAAAAAAATAATATCAATTTGCTTTTTCGCATTTAGTGCTTTCTGCACGCGAAAAAGGGTTTCCAGTAAGTTTGTTATTGTTGATCTACCCGAAATAACTGAGTGCAAATGTGGTGGTCTATGGCTGAAGCAGTGTTGATTGATGGTGGGAAGAAGCGCTTTTTCGAATACCTTCTGTAGGGTGCAACTAACAGAAATTGGTCTGTAATCCTTAGCCAATTTTGGGTGTTTAATCTTTGGTATTGGGGTTACAATGTAATTTTTCCAAGCTTGTGGGAAAGCTCCTGACCTGATGATTTTCTGATAGATGTGCAGTAATAGATCTGTTATAAATGGGCTACTTATTTTAAGGATGAACATTGGAAATTTGTCTGGTCCAACAGTGGCCTTATTGGGCAGATCGTTGATTGCTTTCATTACGCTCTCTTTGGTGATTAGTATTTCACTCAATGGAGGTCTTGTTGGTTCTTCTCTTGCCGAATAGTTTCGCTTGTTTAAATCTTTCAGGAATTCCAAAATTTTGTTACCATTATCAGTGTTCTCAATTTGATTCAGTCCATGCAGGTTACTAAAAGTGTTATTAGCCCATTCCTTGAAAATGCATTCTGTCATATTCTCTGTGCTATTTCTATTGCTAGTAATTCTTTTTGCTCGTTTTAATTTGTTATGAATAACACTGCAGTGTGCCTGTCGTTTTGCTTTGATGAAATGTGCTCTTTCTTTCTTATAACGAATGTGATCGGCAGGATGACCCGTTCTTTGCCATTTTCTATACAGTTTTTGCTTCCTGAGGAAACTTGCTTTCAGTTGTGGGTTAAACCATTCTTTTGTTCTCTCAGATATTTTGATTTCTTTTGCTGCTCCTTCCAATGCTGTTTGGTATAGCTTTTTAGTGATCATTTCTAAAGCTTCGTCTACTGGCTTTTCTTGCAGGTCATTCCAGTTGTAACTAGTCAGGTGACTGAGAATGACCTCTGCATTAATATACTTCACGGAGAAAAGATACTTACTTTGCTTTTCCCAGTTCGTGTGGTTACCCTGCATGTATTTGTGTATCTTCAGTGCTGCTTCTATTTCAATTGGATTGTGGTCCGACTTAAATTTTATGCAGTTTTGCGTTAGCCTTATGTCTAAGGAACTATGTACAACAGGTCAAGTTGCTGCATTCCCCTTGTTACTGGTGTCGGAAGCTGCGTTAAGTGCAATGCACCCAATGTAGCATCCAGCTCTTTCTTGGCCTCCCTGTGTTTCGGAAGAGGCAAATTAAAATCTCCCGCTATTATTGTGTCGACTGATGGCTTTAGATTTGCAGCAAGCCAAGCATAGAGTTCGTTTCTTGTCTCCTTTGTGTGCTCAGGTGGGAGGTATATGATGCATATCTGTATTTTCACGTGCTCTTTTGAAAAGGTAACGCAAATCCCTTCAAAATTATTTGAATTGGTTGTTCGTTCTCTTATAGGCTGGTATTTATTTTGATAGCAAATTATAACTCCCCCTCCTCGCCTATCTGTTCTTCCGGTTCCCACACATTTGCAGTTTGCTGCCGCAGTTAGCCGATCTAACTGTTTTCCATTTCCCAACCAGTTTCGATTAGGCAAATGAAATCCAGGTGCTCGTACATCATCATCGTTTGTAGGGTGTGGAGCTTATTTGAGATGCTCCTCACGTTTTGTGCAAACAGGTGGATGTGATGTCCTGCATCCCCAGCTGGGGGTAGTTTTCTTGATTGCTATTGAGCCCGATTCCTTGCATCATTTTTAACCAGTGGTCTGGCCCATCTGTCTCTGTAGGGCTTGACTAAGGTACCTACTGGCCAGGCGCTTACGTCTTGTAGGCGAGTTGCCTTATCTGGTGGACAAGAGATTATAAAGGAGGAGTAAGCTGGGTGTCGTGTTTTCACTTGCTTTACTTCCACAGTTATCCCATGTTCGCCCTCACACATGGCTTTAATATTTTTGGGCTGTGTTGTGGGTCCCAGCCTTGATACAAAAATTTGCTCTCTGGTTGCAACGGAAGTAATGTTGTACATTTCAGAAAACCGTTTGTTTGTTTCTGGTGTGTTACAGGAAGACACATTAATACTTTCTCTGTGAACTGGATTATGTCGTCAGCTGTCCTCGGCAAGACTAGGCATGAACTTTTGGGATGGGCGGGTTTTTCTACCCTCAAAAGTGTTATGCTTTTTAGGTAGCATAGTGATGTGCGCATAAGTGAGTGGGTTTGCAGGAACATGATTTGAGGGGGAAGATGTAACTCTCGCGATCGTACTCTTGGAATACATGGATGCCCCAATCATTTCAGTTGATTCCTGTTGTCCTAATATTTCTGAGACTTCTTTATTTTGGTTTCGACTTTTCCTAGTGGAATGTGTGGAGCCATTTCCTTGTGCTGCCCCTAAAGTTTCACTGGATTTGGTGCTATTGCTTGCGAGGTCCTGCTGCAAACAGACAGTTCCCGGCTGGGCTTGAAATTCACATATTATTTGGCTGTCTTGTAGTTTTGCAATTCGTTCTGATATGTTTTCCCCCGAATTAAATTCTTTTCTTGTCTTCTGTTTCTGATTTTGAATGCTTTCTGTCCTCCTGTACAATCCATGCATACCACTTCTACTTTTCTTTGGGTAGCTCTGCCTCGCATAGCAAGTTTCGTCGGTTACGGGGGCCGCTGAGCCACCTTGTGCAACGAGGACTGATTCAAAGCATCCTAGCTTTTCCTCCAGTCGTTTAAGGGTGTGCAATATTTTACTGTTTTGTTCTTTGAGAAGAAAATTCTCTTCCTGCAGTTCCTGTAGCATTTTATGTACAGGGATGAAATTGCTCGCGAGGTTTTCAGCGTATTCCACAGCATGCATCGAAAAGGGGCTGATACAGTCTGCAAAGATATCCTTTAATTCCGTACGCGAGACATATTCTTTACGGTTCTCCTCCTGCCTTTCATCCGGGCTATGATTGCTCCTCTGTCTAGCGAAAGCCCCTTCAGAGTGCTCGCAGTCTTCCGGGCAAATATCGCATCCCAAGGTTTCAAAAATTGATCCTTCAGGATGGCCCAAGATGAAATTTCCAAGGTCAGTCTGAGAGAGGATTTCTCTTGTTGCTTGTTCAAGGTCATTAATCTGTTCTTTGCATGAATCTTCACAAATGACTTCATTAGGTAATTCTTCATTATTTTTCCCTGTTTGTTGCTTACAAGCGTTACATTCAAACTTGCGTTTTCTAGTTTTATTTAATCTCTTAATATCTACAGAAGTACAATCAGGCTTATTGCAATAGTTTTTGTGACAATTAACGCATTTAATTATGAAGTCATCATTGGTCAGACATATACAGCAAGTAAGCGGCACGGCTGATGCGCTGAAATCTGTCATTCTGAAATGCAAATGGGAGCCGGAATTTCAGTAATTTCGAGGCAGGTAGTCTTTAGTACAACAAGATAGGGCACTTCTATCGTTCGATGACTAGCCTATGAAATATGCAGGTGGAAATGGGGGAGGTTTTAATCCCTAACTTTGTCACAGTTTGACGTTGTCCAGAGCTTAAGTGCCGTATTGCCTTAAGCAGAATATTGCTATGTTCCGCTGCACTGAATCGCTATAAACCAACCGTTCCTTTCAACTATTACACGAAGTATGAATGCTTAAAATCAAGATTAGACATATTACCTGTTCAGGATTCCATTAGTAGACACTATATCCAGATTCCACTTCTCATAAGCTCTCTGTCAATATGCAGTTCATTTATGATTCTTTCAGATTAACTTAGGTATTTGAGTATTTTTAGGAGCACATAATTCAGTAACTCACTGACCTTCGCCTCCTAGCGGCCATCTCAGATCATATAATAAAATCTCAGATCAAATAATAACATTTAGCCTTGATTGGCGCTGTTTCGCTATGAGGTGACGTGTCGAAGAGCATAATAATTACCGACAGAGTTTTTGCGTTATCACAAAAACATGTTTTTGTGATAACGTGAAACAGGTCTTCAATATATAATCGCATAATGTTTATCAAAGGACGTCAGTGTTTACAATTCCGGTGGAGGAAAAGTGCGTAATCATAAAGTAACGATCGATTATTTCATAGTTTCTGAGAATTGTTTTTCCGAATTTAACTGAGAATCCATGCGCTTTGAAACACTTCATTTCTGAAGCCAGTACAGAGATTTGCTCGGAGTAGTTCTGAAAGTTCTTAATCTTACAAGGTAAGATATTTATTTTGACGCGAAAAAGGATTTATTATTTTGACGCGCTCATAAAGCATTGCTCTGTGGATTTAATTAATATTATTATTTATAAAATTGACCGTACGATCGAAAAGCATTGCCAACTTTAGGAAAGAAAACCGTTTTTCATATTTACGTTAAACGATCTGTAATTAATTTTTAATTGTGTTCGATTGATTTATAATTGTTTTCCATTTATTTTAATTATTTTGCGTTAATGTTTTATTTGTTTTAATTTCTGGAGAGTATCATACGGAAGTGTTCTACGTATCATATTGAGATAAATATTTCTTATTCCTTTACAAATATTGTGTGAACTACAGGGGTTCGTAGCATAGCGGCCACGTTATTTTTAGCTCCTGTATTAGAACTATGGATTTATTTCTGGTTAACAGTGCAGTTTTTTAATAAATAGATAATTACAACATGGGAATTGTGTTGGTAAGCATAGTTTTGTGTTATTAGAGCTCTCTTTCGAGTTTCTTCCATTTTCTTCTCACTGCTATTGTTCTTTGGTCACTCAGCTTAGGCGCCATAGCCGAAGCTTTTGGGAGGTGGCCACTCCTTTGCCTGACCACCACAGCCTCTATCCTCGCTAATTTGACTAGGTCTGTTTTCCCCCTTCCGTGACCTTGGACGGGCGTCAAGGTCACGGAAGGGGGAAAACATTCCATCAAGGTCAATTGAAGCTACCAGTTTCAGCGTTTTGTGCCCCCCGTGTTTACTTCCTTCTTACACTTACGCAGTGCCAGCAGTGCTAGTCAAAATAGCAGGTATGCATCGCAAATTTTCACCATCTGCATAAAGATCTGTACAGCACACCCATTTTATGCCAAGATCAGCTACCAGACTGCAAAAATCTGACCTGAAGAGTCTGTTCTCCTGGACTCCGCGAAGATTGAAAAGGTTTCAAGTTAAATTCTTCTTTTGTCTTGGTTCCATAAATTTTAGATATTAAATTTGCTCTACACATATATTTCTGATTTCAGTTAACACGGAGAACAGACTCTTCAGGTCAGAGTGTTTGTCCTCCTCGGAGACTTTTACATCTGCAGGTATCAGCTCAGGTGTTCCTCGAAATGAAAACCCCAATGTACTGATTTATGATGTCCCAAAGGAATTGACACGTGACGAGATACTTGAAAATTTATATAATAAAAATCTTGGCGATTCGGATTTTACATTTGAGGAGGTTAAGAACAGAACTTTCTTTCGTTTCTCAAATAAAGCAAGATCAAATTTATCTGTAAACTGGGCTGTTAGTTTTTCTCCCAAGATTTACAAACAGATAATTACTCTGGAGCACATATTTCTTGCCTGGAGTTCTCATTACACAGACCTTATACTGTTGTGACGAAATGCTTTCACTGCTTGGGATATGGTCACAATTACTCTGGAGCACATATTTCTTGCCTGGAGTTCTCATTACACAGACCTTATACTGTTGTGACGAAATGCTTTCACTGCTTGGGATATGGTCACACCGCTCAGTACGGCACGCACGAGTTTCCCTCTTCCAGTCACTGTGCGCATGGTGGTCATGTGTTTAACGAGTGTCCTAATAAAAACGAAGAGCCATCGTGTATCAATTGCAAGAGAGGAAAACGTGACTTTCACCATTCAGTGAGAGATAGCAACTGTCCTGTCCTGTGTACAAAAAGGCCTTGGAAACAGCACGACTGAGGATTGCTCATGAGTAAAAAACCCAATTCCAGTGTATATAGTGTAAATAATTCCACTGCTGGTGATGTTAATAGTACGAACTTGCCTAGTTCAGTTTAATAAACTGAAATTTATGCAGATCAACGGGCATCATTCTCGAGTTGTTTCGGACGAGATTAGATTAACAGCAGAACAACACTCAATCGACATCATCACTATTCAAGAGCCATATTTTGCTAAAGGGGGAATGGGAGATTGTTTGGTCCACCCGAATAGTCCAACCTGCTCACCAGCAACCAAAGACTTGTATTGTTGTATTAAACGACAAAATTTATGTAACTGTCATTAATGGTCTCTGTCACCAAACTGCAACTTGTATCCTTGTCACATATTCTACCATGATCTTTTATATCAATCCAATATACTGCCCTCCATCTGAAGACTTAAATAACTCATTAAATTATTTAGAATCCACATTGAATTTTCTGGGTCCTCGTAATGTCCTTATTTCAGCGGATGTAAACGCCAAGTCTAAGTTTTGGTTAAGTGCACGCTCAGATGCTCGAGGTCAATTACTGGAAGAATTTATTATTAATAAATTCTTCCAGTAATTGAATAATATGAAGATTTTTAACAGACCTCAACAGTTCACTACGTTCTCCAGCTTCTCCGGAGAATCAAACATTGATATCACTTTTTCAAATCCTTTCTGTAATCTAGCTATCAACGATTGGAGTGTACAGCCTAACTGGACAACAAGTGACCATCGGGCAATTTTTTTTTCTCGGTCTCCTTACCTTCTCGTCCTTCAGATTCGAGTATCTGTGTGCCTGAGTACGTTCGCTTCTCAATTAATAACATTAATTGGGACATATTTGAATATTCTGTAAATGCTGATTTTTCCCAACTGACTAACTCTCATTTTGTCGGCATATCTGTGTCTGAAGCTGCGACACAGATACAAAAAAATTTGATTAATGCATCACATAATTCATCAAGGAAAAAAGGTGTCAATTCCACAACTTGTTCCTGGTGGTCGTCAGAATTATCTTCGCTTCGGAAACAGGTCCACCACACTCGACACACCTATCAGCGCAATCGTCATTTGTCTCAGGCTGATGTTCGCAACTTTTATAATTATTACGTTGATCTCAAGAAACGTTATGTGAAGGCAATTGCTACCAGGAAGAAGGAAACTTGGACAGAATTTGTGTACAACTCTGTTAATGCAGACCAGTGGGGGCTACTTTATAAAATTGTAAGAAATAAATTATTTACACAAGAAGTGTATGGATCAATCATATTTAGTGTCAAACGGCACCAGGAGTTTCCCCCATCTCCGCGTGCTATACATTGTGTGTGTGTGAAACAGAACACTGTCAATGCCAGAGGTTTAAAAATGTATGGATTTTGTACATGTGTAGTGTCGTGTACCGTTGTTCCTCTGGTCATTTAGCCGCTGGGCCCAACATTGTCCACACTCTGCCTCGTGGAGACAGACCAGGTACATCACTATTATAGTTATTTACTCTGGCAGGTCCTTCCACCTAATTTCCTGAGATTTTAGTGGCTTGGACCTAAGAAAAAATAAAATAATAAAATAAATAAATAAAATAATAAAATTAAAAAATAATAATAAAATAATAATAATAATAACTAGATCGTATGTATAGCTTAGCTTAATTTTCATCACTCACCTCATAGTAATCCGCTTAGCTGGTGGAGAGTTTTACCACATACATAGTGGTTATACGATTTTAATAACTTACAGGGATTATGGGTTTAAAACTAAGTTATGGGCTATAAAAAATTTAATAGCCCATAACTTTTAACATTTAACAGTACCTGTACGGAATAACTATTTAAAAATACAATATTTTGTTGTATTTTTAATTTTTAATTTTATTGTATTTTTTATTAATTTTATTGTATTTTTAATTAATTTTATTTTTTGGACTTCGCCCTATATAATCTGTTGTGTATTCGATGATAAAAACACTTATAACTCTTGAAGGTATGTCAATTTAATCGATTTCAATAATTCGGAAAAAGAGAAGTTTTAGAGAAGTTCATATAAAAAATGTAGACTTGAGATCGTCTTTCGTTCAGAGAGAGAGGGGCTGGCTGCATTGTCTATGTTACACTACATATTACAGGTCAATGTTGGAAAAAAATTGAGTTAGGGTTGAATGTGAAAGTGTCTGCAATTCTGCCCAGACACGATAGGATAGAGTATATGATGAGAGCCTTGTCGATCAATTCGGCCCTGGAAAGATTGTACAAGGCTCAAAGGGTAGAATTTTTCTCAGCCTGGTCTGTGCTTGTTAACAGGAGAGATTGCTTCTACAGGGATGGAATACACTTCAATAAAAAGGGTGCAAGAATATTTGATGATTCCATCGAGTCAGTGTTAGGTGGGTTGCAAAACTGCTAGCTTTGGGGGGGAAGACACACAGACCAAAAACGTTAACAGTGGCCGCAGGCGGAGGAAAAAATGATTTTTGCACTGCTTCTATTAGAATGAGCAGCAGCCTGTAAAGCAAGTCAATGCAGATTTACAGGACTGCTGGGAGTCATAGTGGAACAAGCAAATACATGGGCAGTGTTAGGGGAACTAAGAGTAGGAACAGGTGCATGTACACCAATGCTAGGAGAGTAGTTAATAAAATTAATGAGTTTGAAGTGCCAGTCAAGACATCAAAGGCAGATATTTTTGGTTTATCAAAGACTTATTTTCACACAGATATAAGCAGTGCAGAATTGGAATTTGAGGAGTACAATGTGTACAGAAAGGATAGACATGGCAGGAAGGAAGGAGGGGTTATGCCTTTAGTTAAGAAATACATAAAATCTAAGGAAGTGCATCCAATCGATGTTGGTGGACAATGCAGTGTTTCGTCTGTTTGGTGTGAGAGTAGGTGTGTGTTATAGGCCTGATGAATCTGATGCGTATAATGAGCAATTGTGCAGAGAAATAGAGTGGGCGAGTAAATCAGAATGTCTTATAATGGGGGATTTCAACTTTCCAGATATTGACTGGAACTTGTGGGTTGGTCAATCGCAAACTACCAAGAATTTTGTGGATTTATTGGATGATCATTTTTCTACAGCAACATGTTCGAGAGGCAACCAGAGGGAGTAATACTCTTGATCTGATTATCAGTAGTGATTATTGGTGCATTAAGAATTTGCAGATAAAGGAAACACTGGGTGACAGTGATCACAATGTATTGATGTGGGATTTACTTAAAGATGTTACTACCATCAAGGCTAAAGGGAAGGGCTTTTGCTTTCGGAAAGGTGACTACAGAGGTCTCAGCAGATTTGAAATTCTATACAGTGGGATGAACTGATGATCCAACTGTACCAACGTTCAATTCTAAATGGGTAGCCTTCAGGGACTTAATTTTGGAGGGTAACAGGCTTTTTATTCCAACTAAGAAATATTGTTAAAGGTATAGGCCTAAATGGATGTCAGATGAATTGATGAGGCTCATGGCAGAGAAGAAGAATGTATGAGATGCATATAAAGTACCAGGAGACACAGAAGCCTATGGCAGGAATAAAGTAGTCTCTAATCAAATCTCAAAAGAGGTTAGGCAGATTACTTGAAATCTTTGCCAAAGGATGCAAAGAAAAACAGCAATGAATTCTTTATTTAAAATAAACACTAGAAAGAAAGGGATGAATCTGATTGGATCACTTAACATCAATGGGTTGACTATTGATGATATGCTCAGGTAGTTGACACACTTACATTTTTCATCTACATTCACACATGAGGAGTCATTCAATGAGGAAAGTGCCAAACGTTTATCAAACGCTAACAGGGAGCTAAGTGATTTTTTAATAACTGGGAGCAAAGTGGAGGAAAATTTGTTAAAGTTAACCATAAGGAAGGCACCTGTGGTGGACGGGATCTATCCAGTTATATTAAAGGAGGCGGTAAAGGAAGTAAGCAAACCCGTAGCCATAATTATGAGAGCTTCCTTGGACTCAGGGGAGGTACCCATGGTCTGTAGGTGTGAAAATGTATCGACATCATCATCATCACCATCAGCCATTTTCAATCCACTGCAGGATGAAGGCCTCTCCAGAAACTTTCCAGTTACTTCTGTTTTGTGCGATAGCCATCCATTTACTACCCACAAACTCATGAATTTCATCTGTTCAACTCCGTTGTTGTCTTCCAGGTTTTCTCTTAGCTCCTCTTCAGTACTATCCTATTATTTTCTTAGTCCACCTGTCATCATGTCTTCGAGCTATGTGTCCTGCCCAAGACCATTCTACTTCTTTAGTTTTGATAAGAATGTCCTTTACTTGTGTTTGCTGCCTAATCCATGTGTTTCTCATCTAAGTCTGATTCCCAATATAATTCGTTCCATTCTTCGCTGTGTAGAACTCAGCTTCTCTTCCATTCTTCTGGTGAGTGTCGAAGATTCATTTCCATAAGTCATAGTGATGAGTATACATTGGTTGTTCATTATTTTCCGTTTCAGACAAATTGGGATATTGCTCCTCAGTATGTGACTACATTTGCTGAATGCTATCCAACCAAAATTTATTCTTCTTTTGACTTCCACCCATTTATCATTATTACAGCTAATGACTTGTCTCAGATAAGTATATGACTCCACCTTTTCAATTACTGCTCCTTCAATCGTTATATTCCTTTCTGTGGCATACTTGTTTATCATTACTTTTGTTTTAGCCTTATTCATCTTTAGTCCAAAATCCTTACTAACTCTACATAACTGATTAAGATTTTCCTCTAATTCTTTGGGATCGTAGCTAATGATCACTATGCCATCTGCAAATCGTAAATGGTTCAGGTACTCTCCATTCATATTGACTCCTTTCTGAGACAAGTCTAATCTTCTGAAAGCTTCCTCAAGGGCAGCAGTACACAACGTCGGAGATATTGTCTCCTTGTCGAACTCCTTTCTCAATTTTAAATTTATCAGTTTTGTCTAGTCTAATAAAGGAGATAGCATTCTTATATATTTTCTTCAAAATCCTAATATGTGGGATATCTATGCCTTATCTTTCCAGTGCCCGAAACATTGCCTTATGCAGTATGGAGTCAAATGCTTTTTCATAATCCACAAATGCCAGGCATAATGGTGTTTTATATTCATTCGCTTTCTCCATTAGCTCTGATATTACGTGAAGGTGATTCGTAGTTGAGAATCCTGTCAAAAGCCAGCTTGCCCTTTCAGTTGATTCTCATCAAGTATTCTTTCTAATCTGTTAGTAATGACCCTTGTGAACAATGTATAGATGTGGAGTAACAAGCTAATTGGTCTATAATTTCCAATTTCTGATTTATCTCTTTTTTATGAAGCAAAACTATGATTGCACTGTTCCACTCCTTAAGCGCCACACCTTTTCTAATGCATTTTGTGACGAGTCTTGACAGTTTTTGTGTCATGTCTCTTCTTCAAGCCTGCAGTAACTTCATCTTCTCCGGAGCTTTCTGATTCATTATCTTCAACGCATGTTCTACATCATCAAGAAGGATATCAGGTATGTTGTATGTGTTACTAATTTGCGATCCAACTTCTCCATTGCTGGCATCATTCCCTCATTCCTTGTATAACTCTTTATAGTCGTATTCTTCTATTTAGGTTATGCCTTCTCTGCTATTTATAAGTACACCATCGCTGTTCTTCACTTTCAGTATCATTTGTCTTTCTGTATCACTGCTCATGACTGCTGATTTAAATCCTTTGTTTTCCCTTAATGCTTTTTCTAATTTTCTTGTGTTAAATTTTCTTATGTCCTCTCTCAGTCTCTTTCTAATGTTTTTGCATAACTCAGTATACTCAATTTTCTCCTTGTCAGCGTTTTTCTTGCTCTTCATTTGTCGTCTTCGGTTTATCATGACAGTGTTTCTTGACTGATTTTTTCATTTTTTGGATTTCTTTTTACCTATAGGTTTCTTGGGCTTTATCATTTTCAGAATGTTGTAATATTCCTCGTCGATATCTTGGTCCTGAACAGTCTGCAGAAGCTCAAACTTGTTCTTAAGTTCCAGTACATGCTGATTTTCTCCTCTTCTGTTATCTCAAAGAACTTTGTATTATTTACTCGAGTCAGTTTTTTCCTTTCCTTTCCTACATCTATATCAAGTGTACATCTTACCATTCTGTGATCACTTCCAACATTTACCTTATTCAGGACGGTAACATCATTCACAATATATCTTCTGTTAGTGAGGATGAAGTCGATTTCATTAGTAGTTAATCCAATTGGACTCTTCCATGTCCACTTTCTGTTCACCCTTTTCTTGAAAAAAGTGTTCATTACTGACAATCCTTGAGATTCTGAAAATTCCACAAGTCTTTCACATCTTTCATTTCTTTCACCAATTCCAAAATTTCTTATAATTCCCCTTTCTACACTGTTTTGTCTTTTTCCAACCTTAGCATTGAAGTCCCCATAATAATAGTATAGTGGGTTTTCTGCTCATCTAGAAGACTCTCAATTTCGGTGTACATTTCTTCAACCGCTTCATCATCATGGCTCGATGTTGGTGCATAAATCATTATAATCTTTAGCTTGTACCTCTTAGAAATCTTGAGTATTAGTCTTGACACCCTTGGTGATGTACTTTTGAATTCCAAAATGTTGTTTTTAAAATCTTTATGGACCAGAAAGCCAACTCCACCTTCACTCCTTTCATTGTTTCCATTGGTGTACAGCAGATATACACTTGATAAACTTATAAGTGATTAATTTCTTCTTCTTCTTGTTTCAGCCAAACCGATGATATTTCATTTCACATTTTCTAATTCGTTTTCCAGCTCTAGTATCCTGTCTTCACCGATGAGCGATCTTACGTTGTAACAGGCCAAGTACAGTTACCCAGAGATTCTTAGCACCCTCTGCTTCCATTCTGATCTTGTCGCTGCTGTAAGAGGGGGGGGGGAGTGAAAGCCGGTGGGGACTGAGGGCCATCTGTTTCGATATGCTGTCATATGCTGGAGGGGTTGGTCTTTTCCTCTTCACGCTGACCAGGCGTCTTGAAGAGAACCACTCTACACGTTCGTTGCCACCTAAGTGACATAACAATCGAGAAGTTGTGCATGAGTGGATTTTAGGGAGGCAGGTCAACCGGACTTCTTCTAAATCTTCTGAAATAGAAAGATATTGGATCCATCAGAGTTTTAGACTGAGTGTTTGATAACACACAGAATGCCTGTTCCCCTCTCAGCAAATGTATCACCAATCCACAAAGGGAGCACAAAGGGTGACACAAATAACTATAGACCTGTTAATTTAACTTGTGTTCCGGGGAAAATAGTGGAATCACTGGTTAAAGAAGCATCCCAGGATCATCTAGACACGGCTGCAGTAATAGTTAAGACAGAGTGGGTTTGTTAAAAGGAGGTCTTGTCTAACCAATTTGATTGGATACTATGATGAGGTCACAAAGGAACTGAATGCCATAAATTATTTTGATGTCATATACAGTACTTCGATTTCAGGAAAGCTTTTGTTACTGTTGCACATGGAAGACTGCTGTACAAATTGGAGAGGTATGACATTAAGGGTAAGTTGCTACAATTAATAAAGGGATGATTGGTGGGTGACGACAGAGACTGGTTATCAATTCACAATGATCTTTATGGACTAATGTTATTATTAGAATCCCCCATGGTTCGGTGTTGGGCCCACTGTTGTTTCCGGTATTTATCAATGATTTAAGTTTAATGTCCTTTAATGTCCAAGTTTGCAGATGATACAAAGGTTGGCATGGTTGTTAACGACAGTATGCTACTCCAACTGGACCTAGATAAGCTGGGAAAATGTACTAAGAAGTGGCAACTGAAGTTTAACATTGACAAATGCAAAGTACTGCATATGGGTAGCGATAACCGAAGAGAAACGTACCAACTGTGTGGTACTACACTCAGGGAAGTGGAAAGTGAAAAAAACCTGGGGTAATTGTGCAGTCAAATATGAAGTTCTCTGAGCAGTGCAGATGGGCTGCTAGGGCAGGTCATGGAGTCTTGTCAATAATATACAGGAATTTTGCTAGCCGGGACAGGGAGGTGATTATCCCGTTAATCAAGGCAATGGTCAGGTTACACCTAGAATACTGTGTACAGAGGCCTCATTTTAGGAAGGGTGTACAGTTGCTAGAACGAATACAAAGAAGGGCAACAAAATTGGAGAGGGGGAACAAAGGAGTGTTCTTACCGAGAAAGGCTTAAGTTCTGCAATAGCAGCGCGCGGAGACTAGGCACCTGCGAGGTGATCTGATTGAGGTGTATAAGACCCTGAATGGGTTGAGCAAGCTGAATGCTGATGGGATTTTTCCTCTCGCTTAGGCTAATAATGGAAGGGGGCACAGTATCAAATTGAAGAAAGATAGTTGTAGAATAGATGTTCGGAAATTTGCCTTTAGTCAGCGGGAAGTTAATTGGTGGAACAGGCTTCCACCTTTTGTTGTGGAAGCTAATAGCCTAAATAGACATTTTCTTAAAGTTCCGTAACCCACCCAAATTCATTCCCCCTCAAATCCTCACTTCTTCTATGCCCCTCTCTCTCTCTCTCTCTCTCTTTTTTTTTTTAAACTGTTACCTTATTTACTTATTTTTATTTTTGTTTGTTATTTTTATTTTTTATTATTTTTTAAAATTTATATTTATATATATATTTTTATTTTTGTTTGTTATTTTTATTTTTTATTATTTTTTTAAATTTATATTTATATATATATTTTTATTTATTTTTTTTTTATTATTTTTTATTATATATTTTTATTTATTTATTTTATTTATTATTTTTTATTATATATTTTTATTTATTATTTTTATTATTATTTATTTATTATTATTATTATTTATTTTTATTTAATTATTTATTATTATTTTTTATTTATTTATATATTTTTTTACTTATTTTTTATTTATTTTTATTTATTATTTATTTATTATTGTTATTTATTTATTTATTTTTATTTTATTTATTTATTTTTTGGTCTCCGTCCGGAAACTCCGGCAACCCTGGCGGAGGCCAGCCAGAGTATAATGGGCAGCCTGGATCACCTCCAAGTGGTGGTGGTGGTGGTGGCGGGCAACGTGGGGTTCCCTCAGGGGCCTTGTGGCTAAGCAGCCAGACACAGAACAACAGAACACAGCACTATTCTGTCACAAACCAGACACCACACTTTTTCTGTCTTTTACAGAGATTCTGTCAATTCTTCACAGAGTACCATTGTCCAGATGTGGGAAACCACCGGTGGCGCCTTCCACAAAACACTATGCCACTATGTACACAGCATTGGTATAGACAATTCATTAATATTTTTAAGAACACTGAATTTAAGATTGTTGCGTTGCACAATCCATGAGTAAACTCCATGCAGTCTTGAAAAATAGGGCGATTGGTGTAGTTCCAACCATGGAAGCTCACAAGTTTTTTACAATATTCCTTGTGGTGGGTGCAATTCTGCTTATTTTGGCTCCACCCAAAATTCACTTTCGATAAGGATACAGCAGCGTGCAGCATCGATTAGGACAGGAAGGACAGCTGCCTCGGAGCTTGCGTTTCATGCGATAATTGATGGGCACGTGTTCCTTAATCGAAATTCATTAATACACAGCAGGAATATTTAAATTATTAATTGCTGAAACATTAAAAATGAGATTAAATGTTGACACTATAAGCAGACCTTATAGTATTTTGGACTGGTGAACGCTTACGTGTGTAAGACACAAAGTCTTACAAGTTAAATTAAATATCAATATAATTAAAGAAAGAACGCTAGATAGAGTGATATTGTAAACCTTACAAGAAAACACTTAAGGTCACAAATATTTAAGATAGTGAGTCTCACGGTAATAAAATTGAATCAAGTGGAGTTAGTACTTAATATAGCGGCGAATGTACCATGAGGATAGGCATTAGAGAGACATATGATCTAAGCCCACTCCCTAAAAGCAAGCGAAGATAGCGAGACGGAACAGTGGGCAGTCAGTGGATGGAGTGGCAGGGGACGGAGTGCTCCAGAAGTTACAGTAGGGGTACCAGCGGGGAGCGGTCCTAGTTTACCGTTAACAGAGCGGGCATGGTCATTTTGTAATGGGGCGTGGCGGGTCAAGTAAATGGACCAGATTTTTTCTGGATGGTTCTGGAGAGATGCTGAGCTGACAGAATTTCCGGTCATCTTACTAGAAAGATCGAGAAATTTCTGGAAAGCGGAAGTCTTCTCGACACCGGAAGGAGCTCGACCTTTTTCCTATTGCACGTCACTTGAAATAGGCAAATCAGAATGGAGATGATGAAGGGAAGATAGAAATGATTGGTTGAGGAAAGGAGGGCGTTACGAAATTTTGAGAAATAAAAAGGGAAGAGCGCGCGAAAATAGGGGAGAGGAAAAAGGGTGATGAAATTTTTTTTGGAAGAGTGGTGATGAAAGTTTTTTCGGAGTTGTAGGCTCGGGAAACAGTCCCCAGAAATGATTCACCAGTAGGACTAATAGTCTGATAGTCTACAGAGAGAAATAGAATAAAGGAAAGCGACTCCTATTGAATGAACTGGCACAGCGAAGGAAGGATCATTCCTGACACGTGGAATGATCGGCGAAGTGGATAGTACCACTGGCAGATGTTAGCAGTCCCGAAGCTGAAGGAGAGCGGTCTCAGACTGATGGTGGACTTCGATGCAGAGCAGAAAGTCACAGGCCAAACATTGTGTTAGCGGGAGGATTCAAATCCCCAGAAGTAAGTGTTCAAACAGCTTATGTACCTCTATTTATTGGTAAAGGACTGTAGGGAGGATTCTTCTTCTTCTTCTTCTTCTTCTTTGGTCCTTAGCTGGCAGCTGGGGGAGGCGGTTGGCCACGCAACCAGTATGCTGCTGTAGGTGCCGCAGGGTTTCGGACTTGCTCTGTGATGTTCTTCCATACCTTACGATCCATGGCTTCAGTCCTGGCCTGGTTAAGGTCGAGACGTCGGCTCTTCAAGTCATCTTCCACTTGCTTGGCCCACGTTTTCCTAGGCGCGGTCCGTTGGATGCTCCATTGGGTGGGTCGTTGTCTCCAAAGGAGTGTGGATGGTATTCTGTTCGTGCCCATTCTACATACGTGGCCAAACCATCTGAGCCTTCGCTTCTGGATTTGGTCGGCAATGGTTGGTTGCTGTTGGCATCTGGCGCGGATGGTATCATTAGTGATGCGGTCGCGAAGAGAGATGCCCAAGATCTGCCGCAGGCATCGCATTTGGAATACCTCAAGTTTGTTCAAATCTAACTTGAGACAAATCCATGTTTCCGATCCGTAAAGAAGAATGGGCAGGATCAAAGTCCGGAAGAGTCGGATTTTAGTCTTTGTGGAAATGTTGGTCCTCTTCCACAGACACCATTTGAGCGAGGCGAACGCAGTGGCCGCCTGTCCAATTCTGCTGTGGATTTCCATGGTGGATGCAACTTTCTTCTCCTGGACCAGCGACCCAAGGTATTTAAAGTCCTGCACTTGCTCGATCTGGACGCCTTCGAGATAGATGGTGGCTTGCGACCCATCTGTTGTCAGGGCCTTTGTCTTACCAGCATTGATCTTCAAACCGTATGGCCGGGCAATGCGGGCAATGTCATAGAGGATGTCCGTGGCTTCAGCGTCGTTACCGGCAAGGATAGCACTATCATCAGCAAACATCAGGTCAGTCACATAGTGATCCTTGTCATATTGTATGCCCTGTCTGTTTCTGAATGCTTGCCTCATAATGGCGTCGACCACGATGTTGAAAAGCAACGGGGAGGCTACATCCCCTTGGCGGACTCCAGTTTGGATGGTAAATTCCTCAGATAAATCGTTCTGGATGCGCACCTGGCTGGTTAAACCGTTGTATGCAGTTTGGAGGAGTGTGATGACTTTTCTAGGTACATGTTCAACCTCTAGTAGTTTCCATAAGGCAGGCCGGTGAACACAGTCGAAAGCAGACTTAAAGTCAATGAAAACAATGACGGTTCGCTGTCCACACCGGATCCTCTCCTCCATCAGCTGACGGATGGCAAAGATTTGATCACAGCATCCTCGCCCAGGTCTAAATCCTGCCTGTTCTTCTCGACTGGTTTTCTCGCGATGTTTTTGCAGTCTTGACTGGATGATCTTCATAAAGACTTTTCCGATGATGGAAAGGAGGCTGATGCCACGGTAGTTCTTGCAGTCCCGGTTATCACCTTTCTTGTGGATCGGTACGATAATGGCTTTCCTCCATGTTAACGGAATTTGTTCAGTGCACCAGATGGTTTTGAGGAGTGAGTGTAGTCGGCGAAGCAGTACATCTCCCCCGGCTTTGATCGCTTCTGTGGTGACTTGGTCCACTCCTGGTGCCCTGCCATTCTTCAGGGATTGTATGGCTGCTTTCACTTCTTCTACTGTAGGCTCAACATCGACCATGGAGACCTCAGGGGGGTCGATCGAGAGTGCTGTTGCTGGCGGTCCCTGAGGTGGGTCGTGATTATACAAAGCTTTGAAGAATTCACTCCACCGTTGCAGGCGTTCGGATGGTGATCGCACGAAGGTCCCATCAGCATTCTTGATGTTGTCACTAGTCAATTTGGTCTTTCCACTCAGACATCTGAGGGTGCGGTAGAGAGTGCGGTACTCGTTTTTGGATGCCGCCACTTCAAGATCGTCTGCCACTTGGTTCCAGTATGCTTCTCTTTCTGCTGTCATTCTTTGTCGGACTTCTCGGTTTAGCTGCCGGTACCGTTCAAAGTCGACCAACTTTGCCTGTTTCCGTTCGTCCACGAGGTCGAGGCACTCGTCTGATATCCATGGTTGTGTTCGACGTCGGGCAGGTGGACATAGGGGCTTGGCACATTCCAGGATGGCATCAGAGATCTGCTTTTCTTCTTCATTTATATCCTCGGGCACAGCCAGCATCTCGAAGCGGTTGGATAGGGGGATCTGATATGCCTGTTTGTTGGCAGCATTCATTAGCTGCCTCCAGTCCAGCTTGGCTGACCGAGATGATCTTTTTGCATGCCGTAATTTGAGCTGCACCTTAGCCCGGATGAGGTAGTGATCAGATCCGCAATCAGGTCCCCTCATGGCACGAACGTCCATGAGTGATGAGCGAAATCTGGCATTGATCAAAATGTAGTCAAGGATTGCTGAGTCCTTGCCAGATGGATTTCGCCATGTAAGTTGATGTTTTTGAGGGTGCTGGAAATGGCTGTTTCCAATGATCAGGTTGTTAGATGCGGCAAAGGACAACAAACGTAAGCCGTTGTCATTGATCTTCCCATGGCCAAACTTGCCCATTGTTGTTTCCCAACCAGATCTGTCCACGCCAATATGGGCATTAAAGTCCCCTGCGAGGATGATCACTTCTGTCTGCGGAATTGAATCCAGCGTATGTTGGAGCTGGTTGTAGAAGTCATTCTTGGTCGGGTCCAGGCTATTCTCAGTTGGCGCATAGGCGGAGATAATATGGGTCTTGATGGTGCCCTTGACAATAAGGACTGCCAGGCGGTCCGATATTGGTTGGAAAGCGATCACACTACTGGTGGCCTGAGCATCTACCATAAAGCCCACTCCTGCTTCTCGTTTCTCACCACCAGAGTAGAATAGCATAACCGCTTCATTAGGTGCTGGTGGTTGGATGATCATCGTTCCAGACCCGGTGAGTCTTAATTCGGATAATGCCGCGATTGATATCTTGCACCTAAGTGGTTCTTGGGCAATGATTTCCTTTTGTCCAATGTGGTGCCCCGTTCGAACATTCCATTCGCCAACTGAGATTGTAAGAGCACATGCAGTAAACTCAGTGCATATTTTATAGTTGAGCAAAGAAATATTTTAGAATTAGTTTAAAGAAGGATTGTTTATAATTATGGTTTATTTACTTATTAATTAATGGAGGGAAAGTAATAATTTTGGACGGGTTAACCAATAGGGCAGGTAGAGTTGTATGTTAACTTATACAAATGTATAATGTTACTGAAGTAGAGAAGTGGAGCAATTAGTCCATAAATTCTGAAATTTATCTGAGAGATTCAAGAAATAAATAAACCAGTGTACATTTCAATAACGGGTAATTTGGTTGTGTTAGGATTAGACTAGCCTAGAATGATTTGTAAAGTGGACATTAAATTCCAGAAGAAGAATTGTATTAACCATGTAGAAGAATGTTGGTTTGTGCTGGATAAGTATGAATAATAAATAAAATGTCAATTGTATTTAAGAAAGAGTTAAGTTAAACTGATCCTAGGAGAGTGTTAGTGGCCCAATAGTAAGAGCAAGATGATGGATAGAAGAGCCTAATGACCAGGAACCTAATCCACGCGATGTACTTATATCTAGTGAGTAATGTGTAATGATTTGATATATTTTTTTTTTATTTGTAAATATGTATAATAAACTAATTGTATTTAGCTTAATGAAAATGGAGTTTGGTCATTTCTGAACTCACAGCTAAATCCAAAGGAGGAGTGCACTAATATAAGAAACTGAATTCTTCTGTGAGATACACACAAGGCAGATCCAAAGTGGGGTATAGTAAGAATATAAATAATAATAAATGAGAAAGGGGATTTTTAAGATAAGGGAGCTTAATAATAAATAAATAAAATAAATATAGATACGAGCAAGTATATAAAAATATATAAACGAACCCCACCCCCACAACCGCATGTATGAACAGTAATTTATACATTGATCTATATAAATAATCTCGTGTCAGATTTCGATAAGTTTATCTAAAATAGCGAGGGGATGTCATTCGAGAATGGCTTTTTACTTCTTGTGAACACGGAAACGATTCGAATAAGTTGGTCACTTAAAAGAAGTTTTAGACAATTTTAAAGTATTTGTGAATCGATGTACATTTATTTCGTGATTTTATGATTTTTTGCGACAATCGTTTTGCAATTCTCATGGTAGCATGAGATAGTGATTGGTTTTCTGGGAGGGTTGGTGGCCATTGACTTTCCATGGCTCTTCTCGATGCGGTAGGTGAGATATGAGAATTGAATTCATATATGTATGTAGGTATGTATTTGTCTTGGGCAGGACGAAGATCGTTAGTTCATCTCCGCCTCGTTTCACTTTTAAATTAGAAGATTTTGCAGAAATGGCCAGAAGTGAACTGGCTGTTTGGCTACCCGGAATCAGCAGGTCGGAAACGCGCCACCACCACCGCCACGGGAAAGTAGACTAGGGGCAACCAACCGGCGGCAGCACAAGAGAGGGACGCCAAGAGCCCAACAAAGTAGGAGCCAAAAATAGTAAGAAAAAAAAAAAAAAAAGAAACTTATACAACTATACAAAAGATAGTTGTATAGTTGTTGGATCAGTAGAAAAGAACAGCGTACAGTACTGGTTTATTGTTCTGCATGTGTTTTTTTTTTTTTTTTTTTTTTTGGATAATCTAGCAGTTGATTAGTTTTCACTGCAAAGTAATTAGTTTGAGTTTACTGTTTGAAAATAATAAGAACTAACATATTGTTAGCTGTGTAGCTGGATAATTGAATTTAATAAGAATTATGGAAGGATCAAGTGGAACAGTTAGGAAGCATACAGTGGGATCTGATACAGGGGAAGATGGTTCCCCCCTACTGCCACCTAAAATGCCACAGTCGCGGGAGGAGTTTATAAAATATGGGGAGTTTGTATACTCTCGAGGACGTAGTCAGGATCAGTTTAGAGCTTATGGGAATACGGACATTCAGTTAGCGCATGAAGAGGAAGTTAGTGAACAAGTAACTGTGAATAATACTGAGGTGCAACTTATACCAAGTCAGGATGTTGAAACTATGACAGATGAGCTATACAATGTACAAGATGTATCGTCAAGGTGTGAGGAGATTTCTAAAATGAGGAAAGATATTAGGAGCTTCCTCTTGGCAGAAGTTAATAAGGTTACAAAGAAGGCAGGAGACATAATTATGGACAAGTGGGCTAAGTTAGAAACAGCGACTACGGCTGTATTAATAGAAAATGAAAAACTTAGAGCTTGAAATGCTGAGATTAGTAAACGGGCGAATTTATTAGAACATTTAATTCAAACATTTTCGTCTGAGCCTTATAGTAAGACTGAGGCCCACAAAGAGCGCAAGTGCAGGGGGTGGAAGTAAAGCGTACTTATGCGGAGATAGCGAGTGGTACTCGTCCTAAGGAAGGAATACCCAGGTCTGGGGAAAATCTTATGATTCTTCGAGCTTCTGATAGTAGTGAGCTTAAATCGAGTTCTGAAGTGAAAACTGCTGTGGCAAATGCTTTAAAAAATGAAATTAAGTCAGTGAAAGTCCGAGCTCTACGGTTGGTGAGAAATAAAGGTGTGTTATTAGAAACACACCTATAAAGACGGATTTGGTGAATATAGCTGCATCGGATTCTTTGGCGTCTGTTGGAATAACAACGGGTGTTCCAAAAAGGGCAACCCATCAGTGATTATATATGATATTCCTAAGGAGTTAAGTCAGGAAGATATCATTGAAGAATTATACTGTAAGAATCTGGAAGAACGCGGATCACGTTCGAGGAAGTTAAGAAAGACATAAGTTTTAGGTTTACAACTAAGTCTAGAAGTACAGCTTTTGTACACTGGGTTATTACTCTCTCCCCAAGGTTATATAAGCTTATATCCACATTGGATCGTTTATACTTGGCAGTAAGTGCGCATAGGCACCGCCCCTTTACTATAGTTTCCAGATGCTTTTTATGTCTTGGATATGGACACGTTACGAAATATTGTACTCACAGCTCCCCTACTTGTGGTCCTTGTGCAAAAGGGGGGGCATGTATACGCTGAATGCCCAAACAAAGATCAGGAGCCAAGCTGTGCTAACTGCAAGCGCCGTAAGCGGGATTTTTGCCATTCAGTAAGGGATGTTAGATGCCCAGAATATCAAAGAACACTGGAAATGGTATGAACTCGGACTGCTAATGAATATTTGTAATGAACGAAGAGAAAGGGGGTTGGAAGAAGATCCTGAGTTAACTGAAGTTTTTTATTCTACAGGAATTAAAATAATGCAGATTAATGGACAACGATCGAGATTGGTAGCGGACGAGATTAGGAAGATTAGTGAGGATTTTCAAATTGATTTGGTAGCAATACAGGAACCTTATTGGGCTAGAGTTCCAGGTGAGCAAACATCTAGAATATTTGGTTATCCCTTAAGGTCAGGAATAATACAACCGGTGCAGGAAGAGCCTAAAACTGGAATTGTGGTCAATAATAGAGATCTAGACGTAGTGGTTGTTCATAGGTTATGCAACCAGTTCGCTACATGTGTTATGGTGGCCTCGGCAAATGTTCAATTCTATTTTATATCTCTGTATTGTGCTCCTTCAATGGACTTTAATAATTGCGTGGATTATTTAGAGTATGTGTTGCTCATTTTAAGACCTAAACAAGTGATTATTTCGACAGACGCTAACGCAAAGTCTCCGTTGTGGTATAGTGCAACATCTGACATGAGAGGTTTATTGCTGGAAGAGTTTTTATCGAGCCATAATTTATTTGTAATGAACAAATCAAATCAACTGTCTACCTTCTGTGGACCAATGGGTGAATCTAATATTGATTTAACTCTAACAACTTCTGGTATTAGACATTGTATTTGTAACTGGAAAGGTGATGCCTGATTGGACATCAAGTGATCATCGAGCCATATTGTTTTATGTGAAGAATGTGCCGGATTTAACTGGTACTCAAGATCGGATACCGCACGTTGTACGGTTTTCATTGAAATCGTTTGATTGGTCAATGTATGAAGCTTCTGTTCTTCGGGACTTTTCCTCGGATAAACAACAACAGATAGTTCGTGAATCTGCAATATATTTAGCTAATACTATAGAGGATTCAATAGTAAGAGCGGCATATAAGTCAGGTAGGAAGAAGGTAATTAAATTAAAATCCTGCCCATGGTGGACAAACGAACTGACTGTCTTACGAGGGGCTGTATATCGAGCTAGGAGACAGTACCAGCGGCATCGGAACTGGGGTCATTTTGAGGTAGTTATATTGCATGAAAATTACGTATCTCTTAAGAATAATTACAAGAGAACCATGGCAACTCGGAAGAGAGAAACCTGGCGATTGTTTGTAAAAGAATCGGGGAGAAATGATCCCTGGGGTTTGCTATATAAGTTGTCAAGAGATAAACTGAGAAGTTTGGAGGTATTTAATACAATTCAAGAGGATTCTACTGAGACTATTGGCTGGGAGGATTCAGTAGATGCAATATTAACTAGGCTGTTCCCGGTTGACGATCCCATCTTAGACTCACAGTGCCAATCCGAACTGCGGAGAAAAAATCAGTATTATGTAGCTAGAGGTAATACCATGGCGTTTACAATAGATGAACTGGCAGGGGTGTTAAAGAAACTTAATTTTGCAAAATGTCTAGGAATAGATTTGATTGAGAATGCATTTATAGTGAGGTTTTTTAAGTTGATACCTAACATGTTACTTTTGTTATATAATAAGTGCTTAAAGGAAGGACTATTTCCATTGAAATGGAAGATTGCTTTATTGAGGCTAATTGGGAAGCCTGGGAAACCTTTAATTGAGCCTAAGTCGTACCGTCCAATTGCTTTGTTGGCTAATCTGGGGAAAGTGTTAGAGAGGTTAATGGCAATACGTTTACAAGAATTGTTAGAACGCCATGACATGATTACACCTAATCAGTATGGTTTTACACCGGGCCACAAGTAAATTGTCACGTGATAGCTTTTGCTGATGATGTCACATTAAGTGTGGCAGGTCGATCACGACACGATTTGGAGCAAAATGCAAACCGTGTAATAAATGATATTAATACCTGGGCACAAGGATTTAAGCTTACCATTAGCCCCCCAAAAGACCAAAATGATGCTTTTTAAAACAAAACTTGATTTGGGACGACCGCCGCAAATAAAATTAAATGGGAGACAGCTGACTATGGTTTCTGAAACTAAATACTTGGGGCTCATTATTGATCACAAGTTGTCTTATTATGCGCATATAACACATCTACATAGCAAGATCAGGAAATTTGCCGGTTATATTATAAGAGTATCAAGAGGAGTTGGTGTGTGTCCAATAAAACTTTATTTTTATATTATAAGGTGGTGTTTCTGCCTATGGTTACGTATGCAGCGGGAGTTTGGTCTCACAGAGTGGCTCTTGTTAGATTTCAGGCTAAATTAAACTCACTACAAAGAACAATGCTTCTCAGTATATTAAGGGTATGTAGAACTGTAGCTACGACTGCACTTCAAGTGATGGCTGGGGCAGTCCCCTTGGATTTGTTCGTGGCTTATCGAGGGCTGTGCTATGGCATTAAGAAGAAAATATCTACTAGACTTGTTGGCATAGAAGTTGACATAAATTCTGACATTAAGAGGGAGAAGAGAAGATGTTTAAACGAGATTGTTAACTTGTGGCAAACAAGATGGGACACTGTATCTTCTGGTCGAGTGACAAAGAAATTTATTCCTGATGTTACCTTTCTAAGTGACAGAACAGTTCGAAGCCGGTTTACACCAAGTTTACAAACATCATTTTTAGTAACAGGTCACGGCTCGATGAAAGCGAAATTATTTCATTTGGGACTTTTGGATACAGATCTCTGTTTTTGTGGTGAGGTTGAAAGTTGGCACCATATATTATATGTGTGTACAATTTATGATAATGTCAGGGAAATAATCAGGGAAATCATTGCTGAAAATGAGTTAGGTCGGGAAGAAGTGTTCTTATCTAATAGGAGTGTATTTCAATTATTCCAGGATTTTGCGAAGGGAGCCTTTGAACTGAGGAAACGCCTGTTAAACACTTGAACCAAAATAGTGTGTTGAAAACATTACCGAAGTGTGTCCAGAATGCCCAAGAGACTAATGGTGATGATGAGGAGGATTTTTTTTTATATTATTATTATTTATTTATTTATTTAATTTTTTATTATTATTTTATTTTATTTTATTTTTTTATTTTATTTTATTATTTTTTTTATTTTTATTATTATTTTTAATTTTTTTATTTATTTATTTTTTTATTTTATTTTATTATTTTTTTATTATTATTATTATTTTTAATTTTTTTATTTATTTATTTTTTTTATTTTATTTTATTATTTTTTTTTATTTTTATTATTATTTTTAATTTTTTTTATTTATTTATTTTCTTTTTATTTATTTATATATATATATATATATTTTTTTTTTTTTTTTAAGCTCTGGATTGGGCCCCCAGAGGATTTTTTTTTTTTTTAAAGTGTTGTTGTCTCATAACCTGAGACCTTATGCATCCCATCTACTGGAACTGGCCCACCTTCCCGTGGTGTGGACGAGTATCTAGAAGCAGCCTTCCTGGTGATAGCTGCTTCTGGGTAGCCAAGAGGTCAGCATAACACAACAACATAACATGCATTAAACTACACGAACATTGCACTATATTACACGCTGGCCTGTTTTGCAGAGTCTGTTCAACGTACAAAGAAACGAGGTGGATTTGAACGGACGTTCTAGGAGCCACCCTACCTATACACACACATGTCCACATATACAAAAGATAACCTGAACAGATTGAGGTAAACACAGAAGATACTTTGAAATTTCAAAGTAAACAATGAAAGTAATCTTATGCATATTAACATTAGAAAAAAAAAAAAAAGAAGTTCAAAGAAAATAATTAAGGATAACAACAGTACCATTCAACCGACAAAACTTTACACAAGCCCAGAAGCAGGCACAAACTATATAAACAGTTGAGGTTAAATCCAGTAGGTCCTGCAGTTATTAGTAGCAAAGTCACAGTCAACCACACAATAACAAAGTCACAGTCAACCACACAATAACAAAGTCACAGTCAGTTAACAGCCACCCGAGCAAAGGAGCACAGGAATTTTCAACGCCAAATTGAGTTGTAGTTGCAGGACATTTGTAAAGTTTCAAAAAAAAAAAAAAAAAAAACACAAACACAGAGCACAAGTCCAGAATTGTTGATCTTCTTGAGAAAATGCACGTCATTGCAGTGAGGGTGAAGAGTCGAGCTGAATTTGAAACATTCAAATGTGTAGTCATTTCAGAAAGGATTGCAAGCCTTTTATTGAAGGTTGCCTTAGCAAAATCCTGAAGAGCGCTGTAACTCGTGGCATCTGATACAAAATTAGGTTCCAATCCTGATGAAAAGTTGGGAATTGCATTCTGCAGAATTACTCGAAATTCATAATATGAGGGACAAAAGTACAACACGAGCTGTCAATTTCCATCCCGCCACAACGGCAGAGTTCCGTAGGAGACAAGCGAAATTTAAACAGTTTCTTATTTAATGATCCATGTCCTGATAGCAAATAGTAGGTAAACAAGTCAAGGCTAAACCAGACTGTAGATTTTTTTTATCCGTAAGAGAGTCAACTTCAGGAAAAAACTTACTCGTTACACTGCCCAGTGTTGTGCTATCGCACCTACTCTGCCACAATTTGATCAACACTTGCCAAATTCTTTGTCGTTCAGCTTTAACATCGACTTGAGTGTTAATAGAAATACCAAGGATCTGAGTGGGAATCTGACGTTTCAAGCGATAATATAAGCCTCTGAAAATTACGTAGAGATCGAGTGGTAACGTCCCGGCTAAAACCTGTAAAGCAGGTGTTGAAACTGTTCGACAAATCTTCAAAATACAAAGTAACATTGTACGCTGGATTGACACCAATTTTGATTGAAATTGTACAGTCCGCTCCCTATGGAACCAAGCGCCAGCAGCATAGGCAACCATAGGGAGAAACAGAATTATAGTAGATTCTTACTAGTAAATTAATAAGAGGAGTTTACCTCAACATAGTACGTGGAACACTTCCGTATGATACCCTCCAGAAATTAAAACGGAAAAAACGAAAAAATCGACAACTTACCGGTACATTAAAGTAAAATATAAATAATTAAAGTAAAATATAAATAATTAAATAATCAATTTAACACAATTCAAAATCAATTCAAAACAATTAAAATTCAAATTAACGCAATTAAAAGAATCTAACGAAAATAATCAAAACGATTTTCCTTCCTGAAGCTGACAATGCTTTTCGACCGACTGTCGTGATCACAGGAATGAAAATTACCGAATCAGGCTAAACCTGCAACTTAAATAGTGATTGTGTCTTCGCGCATGCGCGTAAAGGTCCACGCATCGGAGATCAAATATGGCCGCCGAACATTAACAGAATTCTCGTGTAATTTAATTTCAACGGTTTCTGCAATTAATAGTCGCGTATAATTACGTTGAACGTTAAGTATTTTGGCCTCGTTAAATAAAAAAGTATGTTTTTCGTTAATGGCATGAAAGGCTAATTCTGACGCTGCTGAACGAGAAGCACGAACAGAGGCTTCGTGTTGATTTACACGGATATTAAGAGAAAACCGCGTGGAACCCTGATAAGACGAGTCGCAATCACCGCAAGAAATGTTGTATACTAGATCATTAATTTGTGTTGCGAACGCCGAAAGAACCGAGCGATTGTTCAGTATAGTGTGTAACTTCCGTATAGGCCTAGCTATAATTTTAAATTCGGTATCTTTAAAGAATCTGTTAAGCTGTTTGTGCCACTGTTCAACATATGGGACAGAAATAAAGTATTTTTTGATATTACTATTGTTGATTGGTGCAGTATTTTGTATCCTATCCTTAGCTTGTACCATAATTCGATTTATTGTGTTAATGGGATAACCCCTGTTCAAGAATCTGCTAGTTAATATTTGTATTTCTGAGTCTAAAGCAGAATCCGTCGTTGAATATTTATAGGCATTTAGAAATTGATTAAAGATAATCGATCTTTTGTAGGTGAACGGGTGGTAGCTATTATAATGTAGAAGCATACCGGTGTTAGTGGGTTTTCGATAGATGCTAAATTGTATTTTGTTCGAGTCCCGGGTAAGCGTGAAATTTAGAAAGTTTAATGACTTAGTATCCGTATCTTCCCTTTCCAATGTAAATTTGAGTCTAGAATGAATATTGTTAAACGAATGTAAAATATCTTGGATAGTACTATTATCGGTAATAACTAGAACATCGTCTAAATACCTCCCATAGTATGTGATACGGGGACGAAAAGGTGTCAAATGTATCTGCTCAATCGTTGAGAGATAGATCTCTGACATTAAGCCACTCAGGCTCAAACCCATTGGTAATCCAAAAATTTGTTTGTGCACCTTGTCTCGAAAGGTGATGTAGTTAGCCTCAACTAATAGTTTAATTAAGTGAAAAATCTCCTTTATAGGCAGCTTCGTATAATTAATCGGTGTCGAGTTTTTATTTAACATATCCCAAATAATATCTAATGTGTATTCAACGTTTACATTCGTATATAATGATGTAACATCTAATGAGAATAAATTGTCATTGTCGCCGAGTCTACAGTCTTTAAGATTATTAAATAATGTATCGTAATTCTTAATCCCAAATTGTATAACCTGTCTAAAAGGTTTTATAATGTTATATACATGTGTGGCTAAGGCTGAAAATGCCGAGTTCCTGTAGGAAACAATAGGTCGAATCGGAAATCCAGGCTTGTGTAATTTTACCTGACCAAAAAGTGCAGGAATATTGTATGTTCTGGACTTTAATTCCTTCAACTGAACCATAGTAATGTAGTCGTTTTTACGATACGTGGTTAACGTTTTATTGTATTGATTTACCAAATTGGTAAACAGTGTCGGGTCCACTTCACAATAAGTGGAGCTATCAGATACAACTGAATCTAACTTATTAATATAATCATGTTTATCTAGTATTACCACTGTATCTCCTTTATCTGCCCTCTGTATAATAATGTCCTTATTTTCTCGAAGTTCTCGTAAAGCTGAACTGTCATGTGTATTCAATTTAGGAAGTCGTGTTTCTTTTATGTTATTCACTACTTGGTTAACTTGTTGAATAAATACATCTTTTTGTGGAACACTACGAAGTCCAAATTCAATATCAATTACGCATTGTTTTTTTGGCAGCTTTCGAGGTGGTAAATTATAATTTAATCCATTGGATAAAATTGAAATCTGGTCCTGCGATAGTGTACACGAGGAAAGATTTGTAACCTGTTGACATGTCGGTTCGTTGGATACTGGGTGAGGGGGTGTTCGTGAACTAGCCGACATATTCTGTGGTAGTGCGTTATGTGTCTGTGGGGGGGATGTCACCCAACTCGTGTGAACTTGGTCGCAAGCTCGCGAAAATGTGTTAGAAGTCGCATGAACGTGTCTTGAACTATTCGATAATGTTTGCAACTTATTAACGTGTCTGTTTTTTATTTCTGAGGCTTGTGCTTCCCGTCGCAAATCTATGGAGGTCTTCAATACAGACCAATCGTTCGGATGTAGATAATTTTTTAATTTATCGCGAAGCTTCCTAACCTGGGAAAGGTATTTTTGTTTATCCGAATATCGAGATTTTAAGGCAAGCTTAACAATATTACGTGATGTCGCCAGTGATAGTTGTTTTATGCCTGAAATTTTTTGATTTAAATTCACCCTGGCAAACTTCGGAACGATGTTGTTTTGAAGGCAATATTTTAGGAAAGAAATATGGTAACTTTGGGCCGAGTACCTTTGTGTAGATTTAATGTAATTTTGTACCAAGCCATTCAAAAAATCTCCCATAATTGTGTGTATCGATTGTATACTACTGGAGAGACAGGAAGTGAATGAAATAGTCAATAAGAGTTTGAAAATTAATTAGATAGTATGAATCAGAGCTGTAATACTCAATATGTTCTACGTTGATAATAATATTAGTAAATTAATAAGAGGAGTTTACCTCAATATAGTACGTGGAACACTTCCGTATGATACCCTCCAGAAATTAAAACGGAAAAAACGAAAAAATCGACAACTTACCGGTACATTAAAGTAAAATATAAATAATTAAATAATCAATTTAACACAATTCAAAACAATTAAAATTCAAATTAACGCAATTAAAAGAATCTAATGAAAATAATCAAAACGATTTTCCTTCCTGAAGCTGACAATGCTTTTCGACCGACTGTCGTGATCACAGGAATGAAAATTACCGAATCGGGTTAAACCCGATACTTAAATAGAGATTATTTGTCTTGGCGCATGCGCGTAAAGGTCCACGCATCGGTGATCAAATATGGCTGCCGAAAATTAACAGAATTCTCGTGTAATTTAATTTCAACGGTTTCTGCAATTAATAGTCGCGTATAATTACGTTGAACGTTAAGTATTTTGGCCTCGTTGATCTCCGATGCGTGGACCTTTACGCGCATGCGCGAAGACACAATCACTATTTAAGTTGCAGGTTTAGCCTGATTCGGTAATTTTCATTCCTGTGATCACGACAGTCGGTCGAAAAGCATTGTCAGCTTCAGGAAGGAAAATCGTTTTGAATATTTTCGTTAGATTCTTTTAATTGCGTTAATTTGAATTTTAATTGTTTTGAATTGATTTTGAATTGTGTTAAATTGATTATTTAATTATTTATATTTTACTTTAATTATTTATATTTTACTTTAATGTACCGGTAAGTTGTCGATTTTTTCGTTTTTTCCGTTTTAATTTCTGGAGGGTATCATACGGAAGTGTTCCACGTACTATATTGAGGTAAACTCCTCTTATTAATTTACTAATATTATTATCAACGTAGAACATATTGAGTATTACAGCTCTGATTCATACTATCTAAGTAGATTCTTACACATATTTCAGAAAGACTTCACTCAGTTCTAGGAACTCTGACAAGAGCGCCGGTGAAATTTCTCATCTTAATTCGCAGATTGGATAAATGAGGGAGAAAGTTTAACTTGCTGTCATTCCCAAAAGTTTAATTTACGTTATTATTTGTGTATTGTTTATTTTAACTCTGTGTGGTCGACGAACGTCCAATTTAGAGCCAAGGATCATAATTTTTGCCTTGGTAGAACTCATTTTTAACTTATTTTCAACTGTCCATTGTTGAAGAGCTGATAGAACTTTCTCAGCGGATATTTCAATAGAAGACCTTGAATTGCTACCAACAAGGACTGTCAAATCATCTGCATATGCTATGGTCTCACGTTGTCAGTTGTCAAAGGTTCGGGTAATCCAACCTTACAGAACAAAGTTCCAGAAAATTAGTCCCAAAATGGAGCCGTGAGGACACCCTCGAAAGACCTCACGCAAAATTTGTCTGTACTTAGGTCTGTACTTAGGTCTGACGGTGATAAATCTGTTAGAGAAATAGCTTTTAATTAGAAGATAAAGTTGCTGGGAACATTCGGCATGACATAAATGTTCGAGGGCACTTTCCCACTAAAGGGAATCAAAAGCACCCTCGAAGTCAATAAAGATAGCAAGAGTATACTTGAAACTAGAGTGTTCAACAGAAGAAATGAAGTCTACAAGGGCGTCCTCGCAGGAACTTCCAGGACTGAATCCGTATTTATTAGGCGCAATTAGTCCCCGTTCCAGTAACAAGTTGTTTAATCGCAGGGCAATTAATCGTTCTAATAGCTTACCAAGGTTGACCAGTAAGGCTATAGGCCGATAATACCTCGGTTCCAGGGGGGGGGGGCTTGTCTGGTTTCCTAATCACCTTGATAAGGGCTGTCTTCCACAGATCTCGGAAGGTCCCAGCATCTAAACATTTATTGAAACGTTGTAGAAGTATACTGGGCTTAATCTTGGCGAGCCGTACAATAAAGGTACTTTCCAGAATGTCCATCCCTGGGCATTTCTTAAATTTCACTTGTTTGACCAGTGTGTCCAAATCGATGGCACTAAAAGGCTCAGTCTTAATTGAAGAAACATACAGAGAATTGGCAGAACGAATATTAGTGTGAAAATCAGAGTCGGAGCTCACATTGTCCTGTAGAAAAAAATATCTAGAATAATGTTTACAGAATCAGTCCGGTTAGTGGTCTCCAGACCATTGTATATGATCGATCCATACATTTCTTGTGCAAACAATTTATTTCTTACAATTTTATAAACTAGTCCCCAAGGGTCTGCATTACCAGTGTTCTACATAAATTCTGTCCACGTTTCCTTCTTCCTGGTAGGAATTGCCTTCACATAACATTTCTTGAGATCAACGTAATAATTATAAAAGATGCGAACATCAGCTTGAGACAAATGACGATTGCGCTGATAGGTGCGTCGAGCGTGGTGGACCTGTTTCCGAAGCGAAGATAATTCTGACGACCACCAGGAATAAGTTGTGCAATTCACACGTTTTTTCCTTGATGATTTATATGATGCATTAATCAAATTTTTTGAATCTGTGTCGCAGATTCAGACACAGATATGCCGTCAAAATGAGAGTTAGTCAGTTGGGAAAAATCAGCATTTACAGAATATTCAAATATGTCCCAATTAATGTTATTAATTGAGAAGCGAAGGTACTCAGGCACACAGATACTCAAATCTGAGGGACGAGAAGGTAAGGAGATCGAGAAAAAAAAATTGCCCTATGGTCACTTGTTGTCCAGTTAGGCTGTACACTCCAATCGTTGATAGCTAGATTACAGAAGGAATTTGAGAAGGTGATATCAATATTTGATTCTCCGGAGAAGCTGGAGAACGTAGTGAACTGTTGAGGTCTGTTAAAAATCTTCATATTATTATTAATAATAAATTCTTCCTGTAATTGACCTCGAGCATCTGAGCGTGCACTTAACCAAAACTTAGACTTGGCGTTTACATCCGCTGAAATAAGGACATTACGACGACCCAGAAAATTCAATGTGGATTCTGAATAATTTAATGAGTTATTTAAGTCTTCAGATTGAGGGCAGTATATTGAGATGATATAAAAGGTCATGGTAGAATATGTGACAAGGATACAATTTGCAGTTTGGTGACAGAGACCATTAATGACTGATACATCAATTTTGTCGTTTAATACAACAATACAAATCTTCGGTTGCTGGTGAGCAGGTTGGATTACTCGGGTGGAAATAGAATAACCTGTGATCTTTGAATAATCTCCCATTCGCCCTTTAGCAAAATATGGCTCTTGAATAGTGATGATGTCGATTGAGTTTTGTTCTGCTGTTAATCTAATCTCGTCCGAAACAACTCGAGAATGATGCCCGTTGATCTGCATAAATTTCAGATTAATAGACTGACCACTAGGCAAATTCGTACAATTAACATCACCAGCAGGGGAATTATTTACACTATATACACTGGAATTGGGTGTGTTACTCATCAGCAATCCTAAGTCGTGCTGTTTCCAAGGCCTTTTTGTAGACAGGATAGTTGCTGTCTCTCACCGAATGGTGAACGTCATGTTTTCCTCTCTTGCAATTGATACACGATGGCTCTTCGTTTTTATTAGGACACTCTTTAAATATATGACCTCCATGCGCACAGTGATTGGAAGAGGGGAACTCGTGCGTGCAGTACTGAGCGGTGTGACCATAACCCAAGCAGTGAAAGCATTTCGTCACAACAGTATAAGGTCTGTGTCAATGAGAACTCCAGGCAAGAAATATGCGCTCCATAGTAATTATATGTTTGTAAATCTTGGGAGAAAAACTAACAGCCCAGTTTACAGATAAATTTGATCTTGCTTTATTTGAGAAACGAAAGAAAGTTCCGTTCTTAACCTCTTCAAATGTAAAATCCGGATCGCCAAGATTTTTGTTATATAAATTTCCAAGTATCTCGTCACGTGTGAAATCCTTTGGGACGCCATAAATCAGTACAGTGGGGCTTCCCTTTCGATTAACACCTGAGCTCATACTTGCAGATTTAAAAGACTCCGAGGAAGACAAACACTCCAGATCTGCTTTAGAGGCCGTTTCCAGCAAGACTCCTTTGTTCCTCACTAGCCTAAGAGATTTGATCTTAACATTTTTTAAATCCGATTTAAGGGTTTTAGCCACCAATGTCTTACCGTCAGCACTTGACCTACAGTCACTGTTTCCAGAAGCTCTAAGAATTAAGTGAAGTTTGAAATTATCAACCTGTCAGGCTGACTTCAGTAGTAGGGAAAATCATGGAGGCAATGATCAAGGATGGAATTCAGGATCATTTGGATCGAACTGAAATTCTCAAGGATACTCAGCATGGTTTTGTAAAGGGAATATCATGTTTAACAAATCTGGTTCGTTATTTCGAAAGGGTCACTCACGAGCTGGATTTTGGGAGTAATTTCGACATTGTTTATTTAGATTTCAGCAAAGCTTTTGACTCAGTCCCACATGAGCGGTTGCTTTATAAACTGGAACAGGTTGGAATCACTGGCAAAATCCTTAGATGGATAGAAGGATGGCTTCAGGGCAGGAGGCATAGGGTTGTGATAAACGACTATTCCTCATATTGGGTTGATGTAAGAAGTGGCGTTCCCCAAGGATCAATATTAGGATCACTGTTGGTTTTAAGTTTCATAAACGACGTGGATGAAAGTATAGAGTGCGTGATGACTAAATTTGCAGATGATGTTAAAATTGGTAGAGTAGTTAATGATCACGGTCAAGCTGAGCTTCTTCAGAGAGACCTAGATAGACTTCAGGAATGGTCAGAAAAATGGCAGCTATGCTTTACTCCAACAAAGTGTAAGGTATTACACCTGGGAAACAGTAATCCCAAAATAACTTATTCACTTGGTGGAGTTCAACTAAACCCAGTACTGGAGGAAAGGGACTCGGATGTTTCGATACTTTCAGACATGAAATCCTCTGAGCATTGTAAACAGGTTGCAAGGAAGGCCCATGGTGTCCTATCGATGATCTGTCGAACTCTTGCAAGTAGAGATAGGGACGTGATAATCCCATTATATAAGGCTTATGTTAGACCACACTTGGAATACTGTGTTCAGGTATGGAGACCGCACCTAAAGAAAGACATCGAGCTTCTTGAAAGGGTTCAAAGACGGGTAACTCGCCTGGTGAGGAAGAATGACTTCGAATATGTGGGTTGCAGAGTTTGGAAATTAGACACCTTAGAGGAGATTTGATTGAGGTGTTTAAGGCTCTGAGAGGCATCAGTAAAATGAATGAGGATGAAATTTTCAAGATTTTAAATGATGCTAGAACTAGGGGACATAAATTCTGGTTACAGGAGGAAATGTTTAGATTGGACTGCAGGAAGTTTTATTTTAGCCAGCGAGCTATAAATTACTGGAATAAGTTGCCTTCATGGGTGGTAGAGGCCGACAGTTTGGTTCCCAAATTCAAAGGTCAATTGGATAGTACTTTCGGGTAAGGGAAGCGCATAGGATGATAGGTTTAATTTTCTTTTTTTTTATTAATTATTATTATTATTATTATTATTATTATTTGTTTTTGTTTTTATCATTGTTTTGTTCGGTTTTTTTTTTTTTTTTTTTTTTTGGCTGGTGCAGCATAAGCCATAGGCTTTCTTGCACCATGCGGCCATTACTAATACTAATACTGATACTATTAAGACATTGTCAGGTTTCACTTTAGGAACATTTGCAGCGGAACGGGCAGCATCAGCAAAGCTTCTGACAATAGAGGTGTCAGTAGCAGCGTCTTCCTGCAAAGTTGAATCATCCGTGACAATCTGGGCAGGGGACGCATCATGTTTTAATGTAGGTTTGTCTATAGAGGAACTGTCACTAACAGATTGTTTGGCCAAACAAGCCATATTTGTTGTTGTTATATCGGAAAATCTATGTATAACTCTTTCCAAAAGATTGGTACGTGTATTTATTTCTATGTTTAGGGCCTTTAGCTTTTCGTTCTCTACAAGGAGACAAGTCGCAACAGTCTCCAAATTGAGCCATTTATCCATTACAGTGTTACCTGATTGCTGGGTAATCTTGTTGCCTTCATAAGAAAGGAAGCTAGAGAGATCCCGTCTCATTTTTGCAATTCTGTCGTATAAAATAAGAACATTCTGTCCCGGATCGCTTGCCTGAGCATTTGTTAAATTATTTTCTCCTCTCCACCTGCAGTTCCAAGTTTATTAGTCGAAGGGAGCTCCGTCTGACGTTCTTTTTCAAGAGTTGATTGTGAAAGAGAATCAGTAGCAACTTTTGAAGATGAGCTTTCCTGAGAGGCAATAATCGGTTTCGGTGATTGAGTCAATGGCACCTGAGGTGTCAGAAGTGTTGAGATCTCACCAACGGAGAAAAGATATCAACTGCAATAGGTTGTTTTTCATCCATGTTAACTGAAATCAGAAATATATGTGTAGAGCAAATTTAATATCTAAAAGTGTTGGCACCGAGACAAAAGAAGAATTTAACTTGAAACCTTTTCAGTCTTCGCGGAGTCCAGGAAAACAGACTCTTCAGGTCAGATTTTTGCAGTCTGGCAGCTGATCTTGGTATAAAATGGGTGTGCTGTAAGATCTTTATGCAGATGGTGAAAATTTGCGACGCATGCCTGCTATTGAGACTAGCACTGCTGGCACTGCGTAAGTGTAAGAAGGAAGTAAACACCGGAGTCACAAAACGGTGAAACTGGTAGCTTCATTTCGACGCCCGTCCAAGGTCACGGAAGGGGGAAAACATCCCCAGTCAAATTAGCAAGGATATAGACTGTATTGGTCAGGCAAAGGTGGAGCCACCTCCCAAAAGTTTCGGCTATGGCGCCTAAGCTGAGAGACCAAATCACAATAGCAATGAGAATAAAATTGAAGAAACTCGAAAGAGAGCTCTAATAACACAAAACTATGCTTACCAATACAATCCTCAAGTTGTAGTTATCTATTTTGTAAAAAACTGCACTTTTAATACGAAATAAATCCATAGTTCTAACACAATAATACAGGAGCTAACAATAACGTGACCGCTATGCTACGAACCCCATAATCTTGTTCACAATTTAATGCATGAAGATTTTAATTAGTAGCTATTTTTAATTTGATTTATTTAATACTAAACATGTGGCGTTGGTTCATATAATAATACATTCATCCGCGGTTGAGTTTCGAGAGAATTACGGTCCTACTAAAAAGGTATGAGGTTTCCTCTTATAATTTTAGATAAAAAAATAATAAATAAATTAAGGTAAATAAATAAATAAATAAAATTATACCAAAATTAATTTCTATCTACTAGTATTACTTTAATCCTCTGTGTAGGACTTATGATGAGAAAAATCGGCTTCTCAAATGGTCGCCAGACTTAAGTAATTGTGGCTATTAACACGCATCTCATTTAATTACAACATCTTCAATAAAACATCCTAACATTTCACGAGTAAGATTAGAGTCAATGCTCACTTATGAAAACATTCATATATTTGGCACAAAATAAAATCTGACAAAATTCCATTTTTTTGCAAAATTGCTCGCAACTGGAATGAGCCCTCCATTTGTGACATTTGATATAAAAGTGTGCTCACTCTGAGACGTGAATTCTGATGGCCGGAAATGCAGAGGACTGTCTTGTTCAGGGATCTCCAGAGAGCGTGTTGATTGAAATCTATCCGAATCTTGCAGTTGCAATCTTGCATATTATTTGTCTGTTTACAGATTTCATGGTGACCTTCTTTGGTTTAAAGGTACGGTACAGATAAAGCAACACCAGTCCTATAGGAAAGATAGTTAAGCACTTTTCACGCCTTTATCAGTTGATTCATCAGCCGATAAAAGTATGAAATCCTGGTTTAAAACGATATATCGAAATTGTTCAATTTTTCATTTCTTTGCAGCTACATGTAGCAGCAAAGAAATGTGAATTCATTGTATAATTGAAAAATTAGAATTCATATATAAAAGAAACGAGAATTCCTCGTATAATTGAGGTCTGTCTTTCTCCTTCAGATTGTGTTCAATGGCATGTACAGGGATTACCTTCAGGCAACTGCAGGAAGACCATTTTCTGACGGAAGCAGATATCGAAAAAGAAGTGAAAGAAATATGTGAGAATCCATCGAAGAGAGATTATTACTTGAATAAACTCGCAGAAAGAGTACAAGGTAAGTTTCGTTATGAACTATCAAACTGCGATTACAAACTTTTATGAAATAAAACTAATGCTGGTTAATGTGCACGATTAGAAAACAAGAAATGGATATGCAAACTGTCCAATACACCGACATTTGGTACTTTCCCTGACTTTTGGTGCATGTACAAGAGGCCGTAAATTGCAAGTGTTTGGACGTGATGGCGCATAAAGACCGTGGTTCAAACCGTTACTACTAGATCAAGTGCAGTTTGTTGCGTTGTCTTAATCTTTTTCACTCCTCCAACTCGGCTGACCATAATTCCTGGAGGCCAAAATGGGACGGGGAGAAGAAATTTGTTCGGAAAGAGCAGAAAAAAATATTGACATACATATTTGTTTATGTTACATGGTTAGTGAGGAGTGGAGTTGAAATACCAATGCGCCGCTCGAACTGCCCTCTATTGTTCAATATCTTTTTTATGTACTCAGCTGACCATAATTCCTTGAGGCCAAAACGGAACGGGGAAAAGAAATGTTGCGCTTCTATTGCGCTTGCGCGAATGGTTGTGGTAGTGCTGTGTTTGTGCTCCTGCAAAAGTGAGCTAAATGAATGGTTTCTGATGAATCTGCTCCAACAATTTTATACTGTCTGAATCAGCAAGTTATGTTCGTCACATCCATCAAGAAAGAAGAGGTTTTGGAAAGATGGTTTTCATGCTGTAACGAATGAAATTTGTATTTCCTTTCTACAAGGCATCTCAGATCATTTCCGTAGGCGCCCCAGAAGCTGGGAAGTATCAACGAAAGGATTACTCCCTCGCAGCATAACCAAGGTCAGTCACTTTACTGTTTTTGTCCAATAATAGCCCGCAAGGTCACCTGCCATTGTTCTTAAGAAGAGGACTGAGCCTTTCAAAAGACCCTCTGCTAGTTAATCTGCAGTGGTATGAAATCCAGAAATGTTAAAAATTTAGGAATGTCTGTTGCTTAAATTAGGAATCTACTAAGTATATCTTTAAAATTCGCTCTTTGAAGGAATTGTAATTGAATTATGAAGAATTTTAACTAAAGTTCATGGATACGTTTAGTCTAAAATTATTACAGATAGTAATAATTCTGTGTTGTAAATCTCATATTTTGTATATTGTATATTTTTTATTGTTTAATCTGAAAAGAAATTCTGGTTAAAGTTTACAAATGGGTACGGACACCTTCCTTGAATGTTCAGTGCTCGTGGTCTGCCTGACGCCGTGTTTGACAGGCGTTGCTTCTCCGAAGAGGTCACGTGATGTTTATGACGTCACTTCCGATCACGTGACTTGTGACGTAACTGGTTATGTGACATGTGGAGACTGTGCATTACCGTAGTAAGCTGGTCACATGACATCAAGGCGTTATGTCCGCGCTTTTCTTAGAACTCAGCAACCAGCAGTCTCACAGAATGTACATCAATGGCGCTATTCCACTGCTGCTTTCCTCGAATGTAGGCAACAGCAGTCTGAGAGAATGCGTGCAACCCCTTGTACACATGCGAAGTAGCGCTAAAATGGATGCATTTTTACCACCGGCTTGCGTGCCTGCCACACACATGTCCACAGAACTGGCTAAACTTTCGAAAGCTAGTCACGTGGTGTCACACGTCATACACTGGTCACATGACATTGCGTTGCTTACTCCGATCTCGGTGACAAGCAGGGAGAATATGCATACCTACTTCTACACCTTCGTAGAATGCCGTCCCCTTGCTGCCAGCTGACATGGCAGAAATTCGGTGGTGCTCAAAGGGAAAACACATTAAAGAGAATACGTGCGATAAAAACACATCAAAAATCCGCGGAAGGGATACCCGCTTGTAAGAGGAAAGCTGCGGACCAATTATTGACGAATTTCTTTTTTTTGTTTGAATAAATATATTGTTGTCTTTTGTTGAAATTAAATATCTATCCAAAAAATTCATTTACGAAGGTGGTGTGATTGCGCAAGATACAGAATATGCAGGCTACACACGTTGCAAACTGTTACAAGGAATATAACTGGCGTGTTCTAAAAATCAATTTTATCGAGACTGAAATGTTGTCTTCGGGATCAGGACACATTCTAAACATTAAGGTTTCCAAATTAAATTCGTTAGTCAATAAATTCAAATACTTGGGTCAATCTCACAAAGCGATGGATCATCCCAAGCAGAGATCAGTAAGATAACTGCTAACGGCAGAATGTCAAGTTAAATTGCGTTTTATGGAGCACAAAATATTCTAAAAAACGAAACACAGAAACGATAATACAAAGTATTTTTTATATGGAGCTGAGATCTCGACTTTTAACAGGTGACGATAAAACAAATTGCTCTCAACAGAAATGGATTTTTAGAGACGCTCAGCAAGAACTTCTAGGAGGGACAGAAAACGAAATGAAGACATAAGATAGAAAATGGAAGCGGAAAAGGATATAACTGCCTCTATCGAAGAGAAGCGTTTAAATTGGTTCGACCTGTAAAACGGAGAAAGGAAACCACATATGCAAAGGCAATCCTGGATTGGATACCTCCAGGGCAGCGCCCGTCTTAGCATGTTACCAGTGTACGGAAAGGGGTACGCCGACATGCAGTCGGTGGAAAGACGGCATTCACTGTAGCGCCACTTCCCTAGAATTATACGAAGTTATAGAAGAGGATACCATTCTCTATCTTTCTGCACTTGTCACCGAGATCAGTAAGAATCGTATTTCTAAATTACTTGCAACCGAAGTTTATTTATATATTCATTTAAATGTTGTTTATTTATTTAAAAGTGACGCTCTTCGAAACAAATAATAATTAATAAATAAAGGAAAAGTACATAAAATATAATAAAAAAATATTATATTATAAAAATATTTTAAGTATAATATGCTGATAACATACACAATATTATGTTTTGTAAGAAATATTCTTACACTTATTTTTAGGAATTTATAAATTATCAAATTTTAATAAATAACTAAGTTAAAAACAGTCAAGCACTCAGCAGAATTGCTGCTCTGTTTACACTTCGAAAGTGAGAGATTAGCGTAGCAGCAGGAGGGGCGCTGACCATACTGTGATACAATGGGTAGGCCAGTTTGACGCAGTTCGTTTGTACAGAAAAAGGGCTGTGGCCAACTTACAGTAACAGGAGGACAAAAGAACGCCCACATCCAAGAACGGTTTCGGACTCCATCAGAAAAGGAAGACTCCAGATCAGAGAGTGCACCGTAAACAAAGTACAAACAGGCCGACATGGGAAGCACTCACAAATTTCACAGGCGGTGTCTTGAAGGGAAGCGTGACGGAAGAGGTAAGTGGTAGCGGGCATCCCAAAGATAGTTCTTGAGATTGGTTAGAGCCCGGATGTTGTCAACACAAAGAAGGGAGCTCGACCTACCAGACGCGGGTCGGGACGACCCGAAAGAAAAAATGAGCAAATGAAGTTAAAGATGAAGAGGGAGAGAAAGCTATGAGTGGACGAAAAATAAGGGAGAGTTGTAAACAAAAACTCTGATGTAAGGAGAAGAGGAGTGAGAGCCCAAAAGTCAGAGTCCCGAAGCCTGGAAGGGAAAGATCCGGAGGAGAATCCCAGAGAGGCGTGAGAGTAGCGGAAAGATATTTTTGGGAGTGCGGGGAACGCATATAGAAAGTTCCCTAAAATGATAGTATAGTGGGAAAACTAATAGCGAAAGGCAGAATGACCTGGAGGAAGTCCTGAGTGTGGGAAGGTCAACGTGGAGACAGAAAAGAGCCGTAAGCCTAGCAGATCAGGGAAGAAATCGCAGGAAGACCTGAAGGATCAGAACTCACCCAGGTGGTAGAGAATGATACCAAGTAAGTCAGCTTAGTGAATGTTACTAACGAAAACGGGGTTGCAAAGAAATCCATGGGAGAAAATTGGACAGGACAGTTTTAGAAGTATTGTAACGTGTAGAATACTAATTTGTAAAGATAGGAATAAGATATAATAGAAATAGAGAGAGAGTGAGTGAACGTTACTCATCTGTGACTAGAGGTATTGATGAGAAATTTTAAAGAAATGTGTTAAAAGTAAAACAGTGGGTTTCAGGAATTGCCTAATTGCTATTAATGGAGTTAATTGTATTCGATAGAAATCTCCTCCTTAAAGTATGTAAGAGAGAGAGTGAAATATTATTGGAGTTATTCTGTATATGTTGAAAAGGATATATATATATATATATATATATGACCATATGTATAGGATAAAATATTTAAGAATTTGTAATGAAACATAGTGGAAGTTTATGGATTGTTTAAGAAGAGTAATTAAGGGAAGACACCTTTTCAGGTATATGATAATTACTGTGTTGTAAAGTTTTGATATTATGAATAATGATGAATGTGTAAATAATCCTTGTACAAATGGTAAATAAATCTAGTTTGTTTTATCATGAGCTTTATGTGTGATATTGACACCAAGCATTAACTGTAAGTCACTGGAACTATTCTAGCACGGGGAGATAATAACACAAATAAGAGAAAATTAGTATTTCCTCCAACTTGGATCTTCTAATACAAAAACCTTAATGACAAAGGAGTGAGTGAGAAAGGGTGCCGCTTAACTGCGTAGCAGATAGCTTGTGGGTCTTGGAAGGGAAATGAGGACCCCCCTGTTTAAAGGAATAAAGAAAATAACAACAACAGCCTTTATGGTTCCAAGGAAAAGGGGGAAAGAAATAGCTAAGGGATAGATTAAAATAAGGTCTAAATATCTATAAAAATAAAATATAAAAGAAGGAATAATTAAAATATCCCCCCCCCCCAAAGTTTAACGATGGGGTACCATTTTAAGAGTATGAGAATAGGTATCAATCGGATGGGGTAACATTCTTGAGATCAGTGTTGGGTCCATGGGGATGACTGGGAGTGAGTTTCGGTAACAGGAAAAAATATCTAATTTATTATGTAATCAAAAGAAACAGACCCTGGTTTTAAGTTCAATATTCTATAGTTAAAAAAATTGAATATACTGTTGCATGTGCAAGTATTTAAATCTTTCTTTTTTTTCAAATGCACTTGGAAGAAAAGTGGTATTTTATTCGCTATATAATTTTAAACTAAATAATAGATCAATTTCTTTGCTGCTTCGTTTATTACCCCCTCCGAAATCAAAGAAGGAAAAGGATATGGATATCATTGCCTCTATCGAATTAAAGCGTTTAAATGGTATCGACGTGTAAAACGGATGCAAGAAACCACACATGCAAAGGCAATCCTGGAATGGATATCTCCAGTATGAGGGAGGAGAATATCAAAGAGGACATGGATAGATTGAGTATGGGATTGCATGACAGTTGGAGATCTAACTGATCACATCACCTTGAATCTCACTTTCTGGCGTAAAATATTACCACCAAAAATTACTTGCAGGCTGAGGAGTATTCCCATTACAAATGGAAATACTCCTCTTTAAAAAAAAATTCATAATTTCTAGAATTGGAGATATATTCACCTTATCTTGACGTGTATATCCGTCAATAAAGTTGTTTAAGCTGCAGTGATTATGCATAACTTTTCGTGCAAGAAAAAAACGAAGAAAATAATTTTCACAAGACTGTACCACTCCTGTGTTTTTTTTTTTTTTTTTTTTAATCTTACTAATGCTAATTTTTACAAGCGGGTATCCCTTCCGTGGATTTTTGATGTGTTTTTATCGCAAGTATTCTCTTTGATGTGTCTTCCTTTCAGCGCCACAGAATGCGAGCCACGCCTTCTGTGGCGCTGAAAGATAACAAGGATCTTAATATTCGGAGATAGAGATGCCGGAGATATTGAGTAATTTTCAACAACGTTGGAAGCCCCCTTTCCATAGGTATGTTAGGGGCGAATTATGGAATTACCTTTTTGCTATAGCCAACCTGATGATGGTGCCGAGGGGCCATTTGGTACACGTTCCAATCCTTTCAAACTGGCTTCTGTCACAATAGGTGCGAAAAGAAGCATACGATGTGCTACGAGTGTTCAGTTTCTGAATCTTTAAATCCAACTGGAGTTCCTCAAACAGTATATCAGTAACGAGTCTTGCTGACGTGTCCGTGGTCAAACGCGATACAAACAAACTGCTTGGAGAAAGTCGGGGTGATGAACCAACCAGTTTGAAAGGCTGAAGCTTCGAAACTAGTGCGGTGCCCGTCCAAGTGTTTTTCTTCCTATCCGAACTGTTTTGATTGGCTGTCTTGCACTTGGTTGTCTGGACATTTTCCCGTTTAGCACCCAGCACCACGTTGGTGGCAGGCCTTGTAGTGGTCCGGGTTTGTTTAGAGCTAACTGATGAGTGAATTCCTGGGTGCAGTTCAAGGGCGTATGATGTGGCATTTTTGTTTCTGTACTGATCAGGGCTTACTTAGTCGGGTGGCACATGAACACCGTTTGTTTCCTTGGGCAGGTTTAGCTTGAGCACATTTAAATATGATTTAGCTCTCTCAGAGGGGTGTTCAATGCAATCTCTGGTTTCTCTATTACGCTCATAGACAGTAATGGACGGCGTGTTAGCGACTGCGCCTTTCGGTCGGTTTTCCGCTTCAACACCAGAGCTAGTCGTCAGGAAGGATACACGTTCAACATACTCTTTTCCGAATTGAAAAGATGCCTGTTATAATTTACCCAAGTCTCCCCTCTACACATAAAGTCATATTCTTCAAGGAGTAGGCAAGTCTGCAATGTGTGTGTGTAGTTTGTTAACAACACTTCTAACGTTCTGCATAAAAAAGCAAATGGTCTGACATTCTGTTTCTTTAATGGCTATATAGGTTGATGCGTACTACTGGTTCTCTGCATGTATGTGGTGTTCTTTTCTCGATATCTTTTAACTAGCAGCTTGACCTCATTTATCACAACACACTTCATGCAGAACTTATCGAACCAACCTTCTTCTTCAAATCAGATCATCAACCGTTAGATTTTGAATTCTATTCCCGTTCCGACCTCTCTAATACCTCGGTTGAAGGATGTGGCCTGCTGCATACGAGAAGAGTCTTTTCAAACAAGTTCATTAAGCAAGAAATAATCCTCCATCGCCTCACTACGTATAAATGGAACTGCCTGTTAGAAAAGTCAGGGCCTGAAGCTGCTTCCATCCTCGCTGACGAATTATTTCAATAAGCTTGTGTTGGTGCGTCTAAGGAGATTCGGATCTCACATCGATCTAACTGGTGGTTTAACAACAATATGAAGGTTGTGTTTGGAAGAAAACAAAAGGCTTACAGAAAATGGCAGAAAACTAGAACCGCTGAAGACTACATCGCTTACAAAAAAGAACGAGCCTGTTTCTTAAAGCACAAACGTCAAGAGTTCAACTTTGCAATTTTTAAAAAGCTCAAACAGTCTAAAAGAATCAACAACAACAAGAATACCAGCTTCACCATGGACGAAACCTTATTTAGGGAATGGGCGAACAGTACCTTCGGAATCTCTCCAGATCCTAACTTAAAGTATAACTCTCTCGCACCAGACAAAACCAGTTGGCTGGTAAATTACATGAATAACATGACTCCATCCGGATCCAATCTTGATATCAGACCTCTACTAACAGAAATCACCATAACCAAAGAAAATGTTATTCAGGCATTAAATAGTCTCCCAAATAAATCTACTTCTGGCCCCGATATGTTCCCCCTCTTCATCATGAAAGTAAGCAGTCCATTCATCATCGAGGTCTTGCTACACATATTTAGAGAAACCCTACACACTGGAATTATCCCTGAAATATGGAAACATTATATTGTAAAACCCGTGCCTAAAGTCAAACATCCGAAAGACAAGAAGGATTTTCGTCCCATCTCTATAAGCTGCAATTTACTAAAATTGTTCGAGAAGACTCTGCTGCCAATTCTTGTTATGCATTTTTTCCATAAAAGACCACCATATTTACACACTGTTATTCCAAAGAGATCAACTGTGACCAATCTAATGGACACCCTATTTCGGATCCAAACGACTCTGAACGCCAAAGAACAGATTGATGTAGTATTTTTAGATATTAAATCTGCTTTCGATAATGTCTCAATCAATTCCTTGATGACAATACTTGAAAGGCATTTCAGAATACAGGGAGGCTTATTAAAAGTCATCGTTTCCATTCTCAAACAAAGGCATTTGAGAGTAGAATATAGAACCTTCAAATCGAACCACGTCGTCTACAGAGGAGTACCCCAAGGTGGCGTCCTTTCCGCACTATTTTTTGCTGCCGCTTTGGACCCCTTCCTCTCTACGCATCCTGACTGCAGCTCTTACGCAGATGATATAAAACTCTTCATCTCGTCAAAACAAGGTGACCAATCTGAAGCAATCACCGCCCATGCCACTGCCCTAACAGAAGAACTTGACCATTATCTTGAGAATATTGGCTTATCCATAAATCCGACCAAGTCAGCACAAATGTCTTTCACCAACTTGAAGAAGAAGATGAACATAGACATCTACATCAATGGTATTAGAGTCCAAAAAGTTTCTCATCACACTGATCTAGGGCTCACCTGGGATGGAGGCCTGACCTTCCAACAGCACTTCGCCAACACTAAAGCAAAAACTCTGTCAGCAATGTGGGCGATAAGACAGGAACTTACTGGTGTAAACAACCAAAAACTTGCCACTCACTACATACAAACATGTCTTGTTCCGATTCCCATGTATGCCTCGATGATCTGGTCCTCTGCTTCCCTCACTAACATCAAAAAATTCATGGGTATCGAATACTGGATTTTAAGGTGGTTGAACCGTGTTAATGGCCACCCTTTCACCATCTCGAGATCAGTCATGTATGCTAACCTTGGTTGCACCCCTTGGAATCAGTTGCTCATCACAGGAAATCTGCGTAATCTCTGCCAACTCCTCACCGATCGCTTTGATGCTCCAAATGTCCATAATCTTGTTGCAGGCCCTAGGCTTTCCCGCGTCCTTTGCAATAGTGCTTGGAATCCCCTAAGAAGCTCATTACAGAATTTAACTATGCTTAGACGATGTTTTCCGTCAAACATCCTCGAAACGTACAACACCCTGAAGATTGATCCCCACAAGTTCTGTGATGAGAAAGCGTACAGATCTGAGAAGATACAGGACATGTACCATCACATACAACTGTAGAAGTTTCCTGATTATCTCCTTCAGGATGGAATCTCCCATGAACTCTACTTTACTGATGAATTAATTTGTTTTAAATCATTATGTGTTTTGTATGTATATGTATTAGCTGTAAATGCATATATTAGCATTAGCATTAGCATTAGCAGAGGCATATGATGCAAGAAAGCAAGCTTATTCAGCATCAGCCAAAAAAAAAAAAAAAAAAAAAAACACACCACTCCCATTTCACCCCTCCGTTCGTTCGAAATACCTGTCCAGTTGAGCTTTAAATTTGTTTAGGCTATCAACTTCAACAACAAGTGATGGAAGTCGGTTCCACCAACCAACCACCCGCTGGCCAAAGGCAAATTTCCGCACATCTATCCGACATCCGTCCTTCCTCAATTTGAATTTATGCCCTCTGAGGTGATTATTCTGAGAAAGATGAAGAATCCCATTGGCATTGAGCATGCTCAAACCATTCAAAGCCTTATACACCTCTATCAGATCACCTCGCCGGTGCCTAGTCTCCAGACTGTGTAATTTGCAAAACTTAAGCCTTTCTTCGTAAGAGCAACCCTTTGTTCCATTTACTAATCTTGTTGCCCTTCTCTGTACCCGTTCCAGCAGCTCTACATCCTTCTTGAAATGAGGCCTCCAGACCTGTATACAGTACTCAAGATGTGGCCTTACCATTGCCTTATACAAGGGAATAATCACCTCCTTATCCCTGCTAGAAAAATTCCTGTATATCATTGACAAGACACCATGCGCTACTCTTGCAGCTCGTCTGCACTGCTCAGAGAACTTCATATCTGCCTGCACAATTACCCCCAGGTCCTTTTCATTCTCCACCACTGTCAGTGTAGTACCGCAGAGTTGATACGTTGCTCTGGGGTTACTGTTTCCCATATGCAGCACTTTACATTTGTCGATGTTAAACCTAATTTGCCACCTCTCAGCCCATCTGTTCAACCTTTCCAGATCCTGTTGCAGCAGCATAGCGTCAGTATTGTCCTTAACGACCCTGCCAACCTTTGTATCATCTGCAAACTTGGACATTAAACTTGATATCCCATCATCAATATCATTCATAAACACCGAAAACAACAACGGACCCAACACTGAACCTTGAGGAACTCCACTAATAACATTAGTCCACGTTGAGCAGTGTCCATTGATTACCACTCTCTGTCTTCTGCCACTCAACCATCCCCTTATCCATAGCAGCAATTTGCCTCCAATGCCACACTGCTCCAATTTGTGCAGCAGTCTTCCATGTGCAACAGTATCAAAAGCCTTTCTAAGATCCAAATATATAATATCAAAGTTATTCCCTGCATCCAGTTCTTTTGTGACTACATCGTAGTATCCAATCAAATTGGTCAGGCAAGACCTGCCCTTAACAAAACCATGCTGCGTCTGAGCTATAACTGAATTCTTGTCTAGATGATCCTGCAGTGCTTCTTTAACCAGTGCCTCCATTAATTTACCTGGAACAGAAGTTAAACTAACAGGTCTATAATTACTTGTGTCAGCCTTTGATCCTCCTTTGTGAATTGGGGTTACATTTGCACATCTCCAGTCTATGGGCACCTCCCCTGAGTCCAAAGAAGCTCTCATAATTATGGCTAGGGGTTTGCATACTTCCTTTGCTGCCTCCTTTAATATAACTGGATAGATCCCATCCACCCCAGGTGCCTTTTTTATGTTTATCCTCAACAATCTCTCCTCCACTTTCCTCTCAGTTATTACAAAATCATCCAGCTCACTGCCAATGTTTACTTTACCTACATCATTCTCCTTCCTGAATAACTCCTCATGCGTGAATGTAGATGCAAAATACTCGTTTAGATTGTTAGCCACCTGAGCAGGATCCTCAACTGTTGAACCATCAATATCCAGTGGACCAATCTGATTCATCCCTTTCCTTTTCGAGTTCAAGTATGTAAAAAACTCTTTTCTGTTTTTCTTTGCATCCTTTGCCAAGGATTTTTCATAGTCTGCCTTTGCCTGCCTAATCTCCTTTGTGACTTGGTTACAGACCAACTTATATCTATCATAGGCTTCCATGTCACCCATTAATTTGTATGTATCCCATGCATTTTTCTTCTCTGCCACATGTCTCATTAGTTCATCTGACAACCATTTAGGCCTAAACCTTGAACAATATTTCTTAGTTGGTATGTAAAGCCTGGTAGCCTCCAAGATTAGTTCCTTGAATGCTTCCCATTTTGAGTTTGCTGTTGGTAACATCATCAGTTGGTCCCACTGTATAGAATTTAAATACTGTCTCAGACCATCATAGTCGTCTTTACGAAAACAAAAACCCTTCCCTTTACCTCTGATGGTAGTTACCTCCTCGAGTAAATCCCACTTCAACACACTGTGATCACTGCCACCTAGTGGTTCATTTATCTGCAGGTTCTTAATGCATGAAGAATCACTACTGATAATCAGATCAAGAGTATTGCTCCCTCTTGTTGCCTCACGAACATGCTGATGTAGAAAACAATCATCCAATAAATCCACAAAAGCCTTGCTAGTGTGCGAGTGACCAACCCACAAATTCCAGTCAATATCTGGGAAATTAAAGTCCCCCATTATAAGACTCTCAGATTTACTGGCCCACTCTATTTCCCTGTACAATATCTTATTATACTCATCAGAGTCATTAGGCCTATAGCACACTCCTACTCTCAATTTTGATTTCCCTATGCTTATGTCGCACCAAACTGACTCGACACTGCCCTGTCCATCGATGTCGACTGGCTTCACTTCCTTGGACTTTATGTGTTTCTTAATTAATAGCATAACCCCTCCTCCCCTCCTGTCCTGTCTATCCTTTCTATACACATTGTATTCCCCAAATTCCAGTTCCGCATTACTTATATCTGTGTGACACCACGTCTCTGATATCCCAACAATATCTGCCTTTGATGTTTTGAGCAATACCTCAAATTCATCAAATTTATTTACCAAACTACTAGCATTGGTGTACACGCAGGTATACATGCACCTGTTTCTATTCTTAGCTACCCTAACACAACCCATGTGTTTACTTGTACCGCAATGACTACCAGCAGTCTCTGAAATATCCTGCATCTTGTTTTTCAGACTTCTGCTCATTTCAATAGAAGCAGTGCAAGAATCACTTCCACCTCTGCCAGTGGCTACTGTTAATCTATTAGTCCTTGTATCCCCCCCAACTAGCAGTTTTCCGACCCACCTAACACTGCCTCGACAGCATCAGCAAAAATTCTTGCACCCTTTCTATTTAAGTGTATCCCATCCCTGTAGAAGCAATCTCTCCTGTTAACAAGTACAGTCCAGGCTGAAAAAAATTCTACACCTTGAGCCTTGCACAGTCCCTCCAGGGCCGAATTGATCGACAAGGCTCTCATCATATACTCCCTCCTATCGTGTCTGGGCAGAATTGCAGACACTTTCAAGTTCAACCCTAATTCACGGCTTTTTTTCAACAGTGACCTGTACTTGCTAAGTAATTCCGCCGGTCTCCTACTCTTAATATCATTAGTGCCAACGTGTACAACTATATCACCTTTTGTGCCCTTAAAAGATGATATCCGCTCTACAACGTCATCAACCTTTGCCCCTGGCAGACATACCCTGGTCCTATTCCACCTATCCTTTTTACAAAGTATGTTCCCCGTTTCCCTGACAATAGAGTCACCAACAACCACTAGTTCCTGTGGGACCAGCGCATTCTGCCTAGGGGGCTGCTTCTGTGTTGCCTGATGACCAAGTGCAAGCTCTGGCGTTGATGTGGGCAGCTGAGAGCTTGATGGGCCCCTCAATTTATTTCCTTCGAGGGCATCCACCCTGTCCTTCAAGCTCTCATAAAGGCCCATAACAACGCTGAGTTGTCGCCTGATTTCCTTGCACTCCTTACATCGTGCACACACAAAGACATCGCCCTTGGCAGTATCATGTCCCGTACCCGACTGCTCCGCAAACATCAAGCAAACAGTGCATTTTAATAGACTGTGATTCAGAGGGCAACTACCCCCCTCAGTTCTCCCCTGAACCACAGCACTCCCATTAGCTTGAGCCTTTTGCTTTGCTGCTCTGGTCAGAGTCATGATTCCGATTTAATTCAATAAAATTCAAAACAAAAATTAAATCCTTAAGTTATATCCCAAAACAGTTATGTTATATATATATTTTTTTCGGTATCTAGTGTTTTCTACGAGTTCCCTTTATACAACTTCCGTATCACGTGTACCACTATAGTTATGTATTAATTATTTGTTACGATTAAGTCGTTATATATATATATATATATATATAGAGTTAAAAGTACAATTTAATTGACAATAAAGTTTATCAAGATTAATAGATTTACTGATTAATTGACAATATTATATTATGCACTATACTACACTAAGCTTATGCTATCGTGTAAAAATGGCGGGAATTCACGAACGGTATTTCTACGGACTCGTAAGTATTGATTAGTTTCGAAATCTCGCTATCTCAATTTAGAATAAACTAAGGATCCTGACTAGGTCTATAATCTACTTATAGATGATAATTTGATATAACAGTTGGTTAATAAGTCGACTAAATTTGGTTAAAACGCGTATTAGGACGCGTATGTTTTTATATGTCTCTATCTTTTGCTTGTGTCATTGTATATATTTATATCTGCTTTATTTGCTCACTTTAGATGTACAATTTCTATGTTTGCTCTCTAACTTATAATGTATAAATGTATATAGGCACCCTCCTAGCTGAAGGCTGTTCAGGGGTGAAGCATATGTAATAAAATGAATAAATAATAATAATAATAATAATAATAATAATAATAATAATAGTGCACCCAGTGGTCAGGTGTTGTATTGAAGGATTAGATTTAGGTCATCAGGGGAGCATGTGAGCAAAAATGACGCATAAGAAGGATGCCTTGTTTTCAGCTGTCTTACTTCTATGTGGACACCGAATCCTTGAGCAAACATGGCCTTTATGTCATTCGCCTGCGTGTTCGGGGCAAGCCTAGTAACAAAGACTTTCTCTCGGGTTCTAACGGCTGTAATATTGAACCTCCTTACCAATTGGCCATCTGTTAGGGAGGTTTGTATGAGCTGTATCTACATTAAAATTGTAGTTCGGATATTGTGTAGAGGGATACGAGTTATTATTCCGGATCTGGCTATTGTGTACATTTGTTTTGGAAGATGCTCTTCGGTTGGTAGCCTTGACATACTCTGATTGTGCTCTCTATATGGCCGGAAAATAAGAGCTAGATAGGTCCTATGGTAAAGGAGATGGGGAAGCTCGGGTAGGGGCCTCAGATCCTTGGTGCATATATTCTACCAGCGACTGTTGCTCATGATTATCGATCACCGGTGGCTGCTCGATAAATCCTCTAGTCTCTGTTTCGCTGATAGGCAGTGAGGGGAAGGATATTTAATGCGGCATCTTTTCGTCTATGTCCCACAAAAGATTCAGCATTAATAGCCGAGAAGGGGGCATCAGCTTGGGCATCATGTTCGCTTCTATGGAGTATAGCGCCATGCTCTTCTCGTTCAGGCTCCGAGGTTTGAGGCACTCGCGGTATTGTTTTGTAATCTGGCTAACCCCATAGCATCATATAGCTTTTCACGTCAGTGATCGAGCCTCTTAGTGAGAAAATTTCTTGTTTTATTTCTTCGTTCTGTGCGCGGAGTTCTTGTTTGATAATGAGAAGGGTGGATAAGCACTCGAAAATTCTAGGAAATTTTTCTTCTAGATTATGCTTGTATTCTTCGGCCTGGATGGCAACATGTTTAAGAAATTCCCCAAATGCTTCATCTCTTACTCTTTTGAGCATATGTTTCATGCCACTGAGAGAAGCTGTGTTCACCTGATTAGCCTTAGGTGGGTTTGCCTGTGGGCTGATAGGGGGATTTGCATGAAGACAGTCCTCGGGGCACAGATCACAACCAAGGGCGTTTAAAATGTCAGAATCGAGTTCTCTGCTGGTGTGTTTCCTATTAACATCCTTTAGACAGTCATTTGTTCATTCATGGCCATAATTTTCGTGATCTTTCGCGTCCTGTCTATTATTTTCTAATTTATTACGTCTTTATTATTTTCTAAATTATTACTTCTTCCATTGTTTCCCGAGTCAGTGTGTTGTGCATCAGCAGTGGGGTGTGAGGTCAGCTTAGCCACTTCCTTCGATGTGTTGCCTTCTTCTGTCGGCGCATTTCTTTCTCCATGCCGGGGGAAATCAAGCTTGTGTTGGAGGTTCTTGCAGCTCCCGTCTCTTTACTGTTTAAGCAGCATTTTCCCATGAACCCTTTTCTCTTGTTGAGCGATAAGCGCGAGAAGCTTGAGTATCCTGAGCATAACCGGCATATTCTGATAGATAACAACTTGCATTCTCGCTCATGATAAATACAGCTGCATCATTCAACTTTATTTTTACAGCCATTTAGGAGTCACACATGGCAAGTTTCATTTGTACCCAGTCATAATAAGTCTTACATATGCACAGTCTGCATCACAATTGTTCACACTGGACAGGAAACACATTTGACAAGCCAGTCTTATGTAGAGTCTCTTTGTTCGGAGGTCGCATTCCTGGTAGTCATAATATGTCTAAGTAGGTGGGGTGTCACACCCTGGATAGTCATAGTTTGGTTACTTCTTCTCTCAAAGACTTTTTGAACAAAGTCACAGAAGGCCATGTAGTGAGTTTCCTCAGAGATGAGAAGGTATAGGTATAGGTATATTGAGGGTCTGACGGCTCCGGGGATTTCTCCCATCTCTGCGTATGTTCTATATATCGAGTTACAGACCCTGTCTATGCCAGAGGTTTCATATGGTATGTAGTTTGTTGTGCCCATTGTTCATCCGGCCTGTTGGCCGCCGGGCCCCCCAGTGGGACCTGGCGTTACCATACCTAGCGACGGGGACGCCGGCCGGGTGTACCAAGAGACTAATTATACTCTGGCAGGCCCCGCCACTTACTTTACTGGGATTTCGGTGACTAGGACCTAAAACAAAGGTTGGAGTTATCGCTGTTGATTTAAGTAAAATTGCATTTTAGAAAGTGCTGCGTGGGGTTTAATTCTGAAAGAACTATTTCTAGAGAGCCTAAAAGGTCGGGCAAAATTTGATGTGATTTAAATTTGGATATGTTGGGCAGTCGCTGTACAAGAGAAAGTAATGGGAGGGAGGGTATAGACGGGGTGATGAAATAGGAAGAAGAGGGGTCGGATAGGAAGGGTGACCCCCATTTTCAGTTGGGCATGCCCATGCCCCACAACAGTGAAAATATGGGGAGGCGAGGTGAGGAGAAGAGCAAATAGCCCCCCTCCCCCCTCCCCCCTCCCCAAAGGAGAAAAAAAAAACGCACAAGGGAGTGCAGTTTTGGGTCGACAGTAGGCCATTCAAATCATCCTAAAGTCTTGTCTTTCTGTGGTATGCTGTTTTTTTTTTTTTTTTTTTACTTGTTTGACCTCCTGCATTCTTTCTAGTCAGGATACCTTTGGTATATTTCTATCAATGTTTTCTTTCTAGAAAATAGATCCTGGGCATATTGTCTGAGTGCCTTGTAGTCCTCTTGAGTGTCTAACAGTATGGGTTCTTGGTTGTCTGGGATATATTGGATTGCCGTTATTAGGCGTAGTTGTAGGTTGTCATACAAATCGCACTCAAACATTAAGTGTATCCAGGACTCCGGGTAGCCACAGGGACAGTCCGCATTATTTATGATGCCAAGTTGGTGAAGTTTAGCTTTAAACGGGCTGTGTCCTGTAAGGAGAAAGGTGGTATTTCGACCAGGGTGAAACCACGCTGGCACCCTAGGGTACAGCTTAGTGACAGTGGGGAGGAATCTTCAGGTCACTGCACCTTTTTCTGTGTTACTCCATCTGCTCTGCCAAATCTGGACGAGGTGGTCGGTGATTCTTCTTTTCTCATAGTTGCGGTCATTAGTGGTGTCAGTGGTGAGGTCATACATTGTAGCCGATGTGTTTCTGGCAAGATGGTAGAGCAGATCACAGCAGGTAGCTTCGAGATCAAGGGGCAGAACTCCTACCAGGACTTGGAGGGCAGCCGTACTAGTCGTTCTAGTTGCTCTCGACATGGTAAGGAGGATGGTCCTCTGAATTGATTCAAGGATCCGTTTATTCACTTCTAGTGCCGCCCTCGCGTACCAGACAGGGGAGACATATGTGATGGCAGGGATGAAGAGAGCTTTGTAGTACAGAGACAGGGTAGTATGTCTGAGTTCCCAGTCTCTGCGAGTGACTCTAGCGACGAGGGACGCGTATCTTCTTATCTTTTGTTTAATATATTCTAGGTGTGTCTTGAAATTTAATTTTCTGTCCAGGATTATTCCTAGGTATTTAATCTGTTCGCCCAGCTTAACTGTTTTGTTCTCAATCTTAATTTGTGGTGGTCTCCTTAAGTCTAGCGTACCTTTTAGCAGCACCGATTTTGTGTTGTCGGGTGCTAGTTTGAGCAAGTGTAGCTTCGTTCAATCTAGCAGCTTTTGCAGGGCATCATTTTCTTGCATTTCTAAGGAGGATCTTCTGTCAGCCTCGATGGTCAAGACCAAGTCATTTGCATAGGCATGGGCCTCCACACCACCCAGATGCATGGCGAGCAATTCGTCTAAGACAAAGTGCCACAGGAGGGGCCCCAGGACAGAACCCTGGAGGCAGCCCCTGCGGACTGGGAGACTGAGGCATTTATATGGTAAAGTGTTTAGGGTCAAACGGCACCAGGGGTTTTCCCCATCTCCACGTAGTTTACATTGTGGGTGAACCAGTTGACTAGAAAAGCCAGAGATTTAAAAGTGTATGGATGTTGTACATGTGTAGCATTGTGTACCATTGTTCATCTGGTCGTTTAGCCGCCAGAACCCTACTGAGGCCCAATGATGCCCCACTTTCGCCCCGTGGAGGCAGACCAGGTACCCACTAGTATATAGTTCACTCTGGCAGGTCCTGCCACTTAATTTTCTGAAATTTCAGTGGCTAAGACCTTAAAAAAAATGATCGCATACGCGTCGCGGGAAGCGCTAGGGAGAAGTCCAGAATGTTCGGTGAAATTAATTTAGATTGGTGACTTTATGATGTGTGGGGCATGTTCACGTTGCTGTTAGATAGAGTGGGCAGAAGGCTGAAGACTGGGGGAGATAGATTTTAGGTGAAATATGGAGCCGAAAGGTAAGGCAACTATAGTTTACAGTGGGGCACGCCCATGCCCCACCAGAGGGAAAAAGGGATGGAAGAAGGGAGAGGAGACAGCTAAACCATTTCCTCCCCCTCCCATGCAAGGAGAGGGAAAAATGGTAGGCCAGTCAATGGGGACTGGCCCAGATCGCCAATAGGGCATGGATGCAAGAGGCTACAGGCCAGGTACCGAGGCAACAAGGTTGTGCCATCCGGGAACCCAGCAAGGGTGTTTCCATCCAAGGTTTTGGTCTGGGTTTGGTAATGATTTATGTAAGTTCTGGTTACGTATTCACTCATGGGATGCAAGTCCCGTCCGTTGTTCAGCGAGTTTGTCCTCGTCGGTGTTGACTCCGTCCATACATCCCCAAGTAGGAAATCCGGACAGTCAGCCAGGATTTTGGTGGCAGTCCATGAAGTTTATGTCATTCGTTGGTTCAGTTTTCTCATGGGTTCAATGTCCCGTCCATGGGTCAATATTCAGTTTCAGTATGTATGTATGCTGTTTAATTCTGGTTGTTCTGGGTTTGGTGGCATAGGTAAAGTCTGTCGTCTTGCAAATAAGCACTGTGCAAAGTTAGTGAGGGCATTGTAGGTTGCCTCGTCTTCTAGTAGGTAGTGTCCTTGGTTTTTAGGATTGAAGCGGTCTCGTGTGATGAAGTTATCCTGAAGATCTTCATACAACTCACACTCGTGCAGCAGGTGGTCCCAGGTTTCAAGGGAGCCACACGCACATGCTGGGTTATATGTTAGTCTGAAGAGATTAAGCTTATAGCGGATGGCTCCATGTCCAGTCAGAAGGTAGGTGACATGGGGACCAGGGCAGAGCCATGTGGGATATTTTGGCTATACTCGTTGCAAGTTTGGGAGGAACCTTCGGGTGACGTCTTCTTTGTCAGCCCTCGTCCATTGTTGTTGCTATATTGATGTTAAGGAGGTTTGTAGCCTGTACTTCTCAGCTTTACAATTATTTGCCGGGTTCGTGGTGTGGTCCTGGAAGGTTGTGGTTTTGCCGCGTCTGCGTTGCTGAAGCGTGCCGGTGAGAGTCACCTCAAGATCAAGAGGGAGAGCACCCATGATCACGTAGTGCATAGGTAGAGACTGTTTTGCATACTCGGGTGAGGGTCAATAGGATGGGTCTATGTATAATATCCAGTCGTCTGCGGTTTACCACTGTTGAGGCTTTGTGGAACCAGACACCGGAGGCGTATGTGATTGCTGGAATAATGGCTGCTTTATAAAGGATCGCAAGGGTGCGCCTTTTTAGGCCTCAGTCGCGACATGTGACTCTCGCAAGCATGCCAGCATATTTTTTCATCTTAGCCTGTATGTATTTTAGGTGTTGAGTGAAAGATAGATTACGGTCCAGGATAACACCCAGATACTTTAGTTCTGTGGATAGCTGAATTGTTCTATTGTTGATTCTTATTTGCGGCGGTCTAGTTGGGGTTAGGTAGCCCTTAAGTAAGATGGATTTGGTCTTGGTGGCCGATATGGTGAGTCGATGCCTTTCCGTCCATTCTCGCAGGGTTCTCTTGAATCTGCAGTAAGGGTTAGGGACAGGTCGTCTGCATATGCCAATGCCTGTACGCCCCCTAAGTCGAGGGAGAGGAACTCGTCCAGTGCATAGTTCCACAGGAGAGGTCCTAAGACAGAGCCCTGCGGGCATCCCCGGTGTAATTGTCGGTCAACCTTGCAATAGGGGGCCTGTACCAAGACCCGTCGGTTGGTCAAATAGCTTCTTACGCAATCATAGAGGTTTGTCGGCAGTTGGGCAGCCATGAGTCTTGGACGCTCGGCCACCAAAGGGCGTCGAACGCCCCCGCAAAGTCAATAGAGATGAGTAGAAAGTATTTTTGTCTACAGCACTCCTCCATGTTAAGGATAGATCCAAGTGCGTCGACGGTGGAATTTCCTGGCTTAAATTCAAATTGTTTGTTGGCTGTTAAGCTAGCAGTGGTATAGTGCACTTCAATCCTATGTCTGTGCAGCTGCTCCAGTACTTTGCTGAGCACAGACAGTAGGTCAATTGGTCGATAGGAGTCTGACTTATGCTGTGGTTTGGATGGATTTTTTAGGATCAATTTGATATTTGCCACTTTCCAGTCGAGAGGGAAACAGCCTGAATGGAGAAAGTGCTTATAAAGGTCCAGGAACAGGTCTGGTATGTATTCAGCCACTTTCCTACCAGCTCTGGCTCAAGCATATCTAGCCCTGGAGTTTTCCTATTTCTTATCTTGCTTACGGCAGTTTGTAGTTCTGGGTGGGTAAAAGGCTCCTCCATTCTGGGGAATTTGTATACTTCATTGGCCTGGCATAGCAGTTGCTGTTCAGGAGTGTTGTTGCCTTCGATTGTTTTGAAAGAGGTGTCTAGTATGTTATTAACTGTGCCATGCCAGTTGTTGTTCAAGACACATTGTGGTGTTATGGTGGAAAGGGTTACCTCCCCCCTAGGCAACTTGTTTGTGGTTATCGGGTAGATAATGCTCCAGGGATCAGAGTTGCCGACAGTAGAGACCAGATGCTCCCAGGACAGCTTTTTCCGCTGCCTGATCATCGCAGTATAGGTGTTTCTGGCCTCCCTATACTGTTGCCTGACAGTATCCGCTCAGGGGGTGGCCAGGTCCGACTGGCTCTTTGAAAGGCGCGTCTCTTCTCGTTCATTGCTCTGCTAAGCTGGTAGAGCTCTTGCGACCACCAGGGGACAGCTCCCGGCTGGGAGGTCCTCTTCCTAATTGATTGATTAGCTGCGTTGACTATGGCATTGGTTACAGTGCATTGATGTTGGTCAGGGGTCTGTTTCTGGAGTTGGTTGGATGACAGGTTGTGTGCGTTTCTGGTGATCGCCTCTTTGAATTTACTCCAGTCTGCTTTATTGACAGCATCCCCGCTTGTAGCTGTTTATCTGGATTCGATGGAGTGACCTATGCATAGTGAAGGTGATGGACCTGTGGTCAGAAGTAGTCCAATTCTCTTGCACCATCCAATCGTTGAGGTGACCAGCTAGACACCTAGTGGCCATGGTGGCATCCAGGGTGGCCTCCCAGAGTGTCGAACCAAATGTGGGAAGATTGTTGGCGCGATTGATGACGACAAAGCTGCTGTTGGCTAGGAACTCCTCCATCTGCTGTCCGTTTATAGAGCCTCTACGCTCCTAGGTCTCGCTGTGCCATAGAAGTGAACGACAGGGATATTCAGGGATATTCATGTGTTGTTGTGGCGGAACCCAGGGTTTCCCCCATAAGCCGCTATTGTACTTCTTGTGTTGAAGCTTATGCCAAAACCGGCCAATTGTATGTAGTGTGTTGGACGTGTAAGTGTTATGATGTGTTCTGTTGTTATGTTATTGGCCGGTGCCTGGCTCTTAGCAGGTAGGAAGCAGTAACACCTGGTCACTACGTCTCACCCCCCATCCCCACCACATGGAGGCTGCCAGGATCAATTATCTCCTGCTGGGCAAGCCCAGGGCATAACACCTGAGAGTGCCCGAAAAAGAGAATGAAGTGGAAAAAGAGAAATACAGAGGAAGAAGTTTGGGATCTGGGAAGGTAAATGGATAGAATAGAGGAGAATCAACAGAGGGACTCTCCAATAGTTAGAAGTGAGAAGAAGTAAAGCAAGAATAAAGTAGGAAGAAGTGGAGAAGTGGACTAACTTCTCTAACCATGGAGACCTATCTCATGTAAAATCCCATCCTAGGAACTAGGATCAGCAAAACATCTTAATTTACAGTTTGCCTCACCCCTTGTAGGCAGAACGTCTTTAGTTGTTGAAGGAATAATTGATCTTCTAACAAAAAACACAGTGAAAGCAAATTCCACGAATTCTGAAAAGCTCCACAGAAAGACACTATGTGCAATATGTACAATATCCTTCTTCAGGACAACAGCAGAATATACACTATGTACAGATTCCTCCAATGTAATGCCAGGGTAATGCCATAACCTGGCCCAATAAATAAAACGTTTCAGGGTTAACGCAAAAGTAATATACATGTCCAAATCCTAGATGAGATCACATTAGGCAGGGTTCAAAATTATGTTTTAAAAAGTTCTTGCCTAAATACAAGCTCTAAGGGAGCCCAAAAAGTCTAAGATAATCATCCAAGACAGTTAATAACAGGATTACTAGGAAAAGTCTGCAATATGAAATGTCACAGTGGTATTCACTCACAAAGAAATATTAATTCCAAAAACTATGAAACGCTAAAGGCCAAATAGTATCTCGATGAATAGAGCAAAATTCCTTATACAGTAAATAGCAATTCTGCTGAAAACAGTTCCACATCAAGAACAAGTCTATTATAAAATCCAGGAAAGTATAGTGTAGCACTTAATGATACTAATCAGTTGCAAATATAGAATCCAATCAAAAATGAGAGATATTTCTTTCCTAATCCAATAAAGGATCCAAGAAATCGCAGGAACAGTAAAACTAGGACCTAATTTCGGTTCTTCTTTTAAATGCACGAGAAGCAAACACATTCATAGCATTAAAAGCTGTCTGAGACTCAACCAGAATTTTATTGTTGCTGGAGTCTAAGTTAGGAACTACACTAAGTAGGTCACGTCGGAGGAGATCGTTATAATAATGACATTGATGAAGAATAAATAAATAAAATAAACTTTCTGTTTATACTCCGGGACGACCAAATGATCAGAGGAGTTCACGAGATAGACAGAATACAAGAAACAGCACCGTATTCAGCAGTCACGGGCTTGAACCCTGGTCACTCAAGGCACGTGTACTTATGCACCCGCGCGCCTGACCACTAGGCTACCTGGCCACACAAACAAGATGTTGTTGGTGAAAGTCCCAGTTTGTGAAGTTTAGTATTTATACTTCTGTGGCCAGTTAATATAAACATGCCATATAAGCCCGGCGTAAACCACTTTAACTCCTTTTTAATTTCCCTTGCTACAGGCAGAAACTGCACCAATATCAGATGAAGACCACTCCTGCTGCCATTTTGCAATAAAAATTTGCCTTAATCTTGTCTTCTCAGTCTTAATAGGAGCACTTAGATCTAATTGGATATTATAATGGTCAATGGTATTTTCTTCATAAGGTGATACTTAAGGTAGCCGTACTGAACTTCAAAATGGACAGGAAGTTTCCCAAGCAAAACCTGAAGAGCCATGGTGGAGGTAGTTCGACAAGCTCTTGACATGGTCAGGAGGGCAGCCCTCTGTGCTTGTAACAGTTGCTTTACTACAGCAACTTTATTGGCTCTAAAGCCCCATGCAGCAGCTCCATAAGAAATTATCGACAAAAACACACAGTTATAGTGAAGTCATATGGTTTGACCTCTAAGACCCCAGTCTTGTCTTGTTATCTGTTCAATTCGGCTCAGGAACAATTTAGTGTTTTCTTTCACATACTGAACATGTGGTAGGAAACTGAGAGCATCATCAATATAAATGCCGAGGTATTTTGTCTTCGATAAGTACTTAATGGCTTGTTCCCTATATTAAATAACTAGAGGTCTTCCATGGTCAAGCTTTCCCTTAAGCAACATCTGAGACGTTTTTGCAATAGAAACCTGCAATTTATGTGTTGAAGACCAGTTGGAGAGTACCAACAGCACAGCATTTGCTGATTCTTCAAGGCTTTTCCTAGAATTACCCTGGATTAATATTGTAAGATCGTCAGCGTATGCGATCATATGAATAGCTGGAAAACGCTTAACCAACCAGGAATCAAAAACCAGATTCCAGCACAAGGGACCAAGTATTGACCTCTGTGGACATCCTCTTGTAACTCTGCGAGAGACCTCCTCCAGTCCAGATTTGACAGAAATGGCACGATCAGAAAAATAGCTCTTTAAAAGCTTATATGTATATTTATGGACACTTCGGCCTCCCGGAACCTCGCAAGGGCACTTTGCCACGAAAGGGTGTCAAAGGCCCCTTTGAAGTCCACAAAGAGGCCGAGCAAATACTTGGAATCTGTATCAGCCTGAAAATCTAGAAGTCTAACTAATGCATCTTCTGTCCCTCGTCCTTTGGTGAACCCATACTGGGCTCCAGAAGCAAGTCTTTTGTCGGCATACGCTGCAATTAATCTACTGGCACCAACCTTCTCTAGCGCCTTTCCCAGAACTGGGAGAAGGGCTATAGGCCTATATGATGATGGATCCTCAGCCAGTTTTTTGGGATTCTTAAGCAAGATTTTGAGCAAAGCTGTTTTCCACACTCTTGGGAATTCACCACTTCGTAGGCATGAATTGAATAAAATTAATATTGAAGCTGGTTAAATTTTCCAGACTCTTTTAACAACATCTACTTCAATTTTATCATACCCAGGGGATTTACCTGAGGATTTACCCAGAGGTGAATGACAGTTCAGGTCTGCTGATATCAGGATCTTAGGTCCTGTTAGTTCAGTTTGCACTTTGTGTAGATATTGGATGTACGGGAGAATGTCCGTCCCTGGACGACAGTACAAGGAGATGACGTAAAGTTCTCTTGGGAACTAACGATGTGTGTACAAGATGCCCACTCTTGGCACAGGTGTGAGATCCTGGTGACGGTTATGTTCGGGTTTCTTACAACGACAGCAGCCCATGGGGTTGCTCCATCCACCTGAACAATCTTATAGCTGAGTGGGTACCCCCAGACAGCCCCAGCGCAGATGTAGGGTTCTTGCAGCAAGAGGATGTCTAGATTTTCTTCTTCGGCCTTTTGCCTTATTTGTCCCGCTACGGCAATTGCTCGCTGAGCATTGATTTGGAGGAATTTAATGCAAATGGTGTTATAATTTTTAGGCAGAGTCCCCATAATGAATTCTTAATTGTGGGCGCTTCTTGCTTTAATATGTACCGGGCATTCGTTATCTCTGACTGAATGTGTGTGCGGGAGTTTTTGCCACTTGCAGTTTGCACAGGCTGGGTCTCTTTCTTTATTTGGGCAGCTTGCGTAGTTGTGCCCCTTCTCAGCACAGCGACCACTGGTAGGCTCCTGCTGGATGCACCTGTGGGTGGTGTTGCCAAATTGGCAGCACCGGAAGCACTTTGGGACCGCGATGTGTTCCCTGAAGCGGTGGGAGCTCCAGTTTATATATATTCTCTCTTGTTTTGTTATCACCCCCCCATGCCTTGGGGGCCAGTCCGACCACCCAGTTTATTGAGCTGCCATTCCCGCTCTTGGTTTAGTGTTTAGGCACCAGTATACTAGTGTGGTCTCTGTCTGGTAGGTGTTGTTGGAGGTTTCTTGTGTATATCTCCTCGCAGATGGAAGTGGGGGTCAGATCCGGGTCTATGCCGAATGTAACAATTGAGGGGCCTTTTTCTCTAGGCAGCTCAGCAGAGAGCCTGAGCGTCGGTATCTTGGCATTATTTTTGATCAAGTTGGCATCGTCTTTTGTTTGCGTCTCCATTATTATCCCAGTGTTACACAATTTCCTGATGGCTCTAATCTTGGCTGTTTTGAATTCTTGCGTCAGAGAGTCAATGGCTTTCTTTTTAACCTCTTTGCTAGTTTTAAGAGTGTCAGTAATGGTTGGCTTAAGAACCAGGAGATGTGGTGTAGGGACCAGCGTCTTCCTGAGTGCAGACTTGGTGTTGGTGGTGTTTGTGATAGCCTTTGTTGCCGAGGGTTGATTCCTCAGCGCATCAGAATATGTCGGGGAGTGCTGTGGCATTTAACTTTCCCCGCATTCCATATAGGCCTGTAGCCGGGTGGTTGCTTTCTCTTTGTCAAGATGTTCATCGTGTAGGATTGTCTCCATCTTGTGGAAGATTGTGACGATCTGAGATCTGAGTGCTGCTGACACTCTATTTGAGTTTTCTTTGAAAATGTTCTCAAGTGCGGTTTTGAGGAAGAGCGTCTTTTCATATATAGTACCCTCTGGAATGGCAGGGTCGGGGGGGGGGTGAGTCCTGCTGTTTGTCTTCTTTCCGGTCTTTTTGTGATGCAGCTAATTCAGGCTGTTCTATAGTCTCTGTCTGGGAACGTGTTTCCCGCCCAAACTTGGGGATCAGCTGATTGCGAATTTTCCGCTTGTTGAGTTGGGATCCAGAACGGGGGTCCTCCTATTCGTCCTGGGGTTCCACAATAACAGGGTCGTTACTCTGGCCCTTGGGATCATTGTGTTTTCCTGTTCTTTCCTCCATTTAACGAAATTCGGATAACCGGTACAGTTCGGATTATCTGGTGTATGATAGGATAATAAGATAGGCCACTGAAAATGACGGCAAATTATGCCTACCACAAGTCCGTGGCTTAATTTGAGGATACACAGTTGGTTATGGGAATTTTGGGCTGTCCCCTCTGTCAGCTGTGGGGGGGGGGTAGAAACAACTAGGTGTGAAAGTGCTCCTAGAAAACGGGGTTACTTCCCCTTACGGTTTTCGGAGGCGCTAATCACGCTGGTGAAATCAGTTTCACAACAGGAACAATAATTAGAGAGATCTGTCTCTTCCATGGAATGTCTATGGAGGGGGGGACACTGAGCACATGGTACATTTAGTTCCGCAAAGATAGAAGTAACACAAAATGGTGGGGCACACTTGTAGCCCAGAAAGCACTAACTGGCGAATCCTCCCAAGTCAAGAATCAGATTTGAACGTGGCAGCCGCGTTATATCGGAGCACTCTCCATTACCTCGTTGTGAGCGGCTTGGTGACCTGTCTCACAACAAAGGAAATAGATAAAAAACGTAAAAATCTGATTATATTTCCCTAGAAAGTTGGAAAAGTCTCACCCTATGAGTCCACTATTGGTTGATCTCCGCGTAGCTGACATAATTTGGCATTCAGAGAAGCAAGCCCTGTCAGAAAGACGGTGGCATAAAGGTAGGAGCAAGTAGGTGGGGGAGACTAGGCTTACCTCTGGAGGAAACCACCTAGTGACTTCCCCTTGGTCTCCTCCCATTTGACTTGCCAGAGTTGGAAGGGGGAGTCCAGAATTCTCTTTCCCTCTTGAGGTCACCGTCTAGACCTAAGGTGATACTCAAGATGTCAGTTGGAATCTCTTTCTTTAACCTGTACGCTTGAGGTCTCTTCTAATCGCCTCTAAGTCAAGAGGGAGTGCACGAGCTAGCACCTGGTGCACGCTCTCTGTACTCACCTGAAATAAGCCTTACCAGGGATACTGTTCCCACAACTGGGGCGGGAAAACAAAAACTGTCGTCCCAGGCCTGTAGATTCCGTTCAGGCATGCAGCATGCCTTTTCTATAGATACCTCCATGAATACTGTTCTTCTGAATTAGCTGTGATATTCCCCTCTCTCTCTCTCTCTCTCTCTCTCTCTCTCTCTCTCTCTCTCTCTCTCTCTCTCTCTCTCTCTCTCTCTCTCTCCACCCCATTAAAGTGTCATAAGATGTGCCACAGAGAGTAGCCTTCCTTGTACTCTTCAACTTCAAAACCACAGAACCAACTTCTGCTCTTTCTCATTTATCGCTTAGCAACCTTGTTTCATATGTATTGTGTAATGTCAACAAATATATTCTTCTTCTGTCTTCTCAACCTACAAAGCTACGCACACCATTAAGTGCTGGAGGTTCTAATATCTTTTTTGTTTGGAGTGTTCATAACAAAAAAAAAAAAAAAAAAACTTAGAAAACAACATTTGCAATAAAGTACGTTTTAGCGTTCGAACTACATTTAAATTAGCGATATTATTTATCTTTATCTTTCTACTTCCCCAGACGTTCCACGAAGAAAAATCTGTTCGACAGATGGCACAGATATTTCATATAGGCTGCACGATGATTACTTCCTGACTGAAACAGATCTTGAGAATGCAGCGAAGGAACTAAATGAGAACCCTGAGACAAGGGATGAAATTATAGCGCAGCTAAAAGAAATGGTACTGGGTAAGTTATATTCATTTTATTATTCGATATGTTAGGGCGTAAATATATTTCTACTAGTGCAGTTTGAGAAAAAGTAAGTCAGAGCAGATAAATACTCTTGTAAAAAAAAAAGGATATATACAACTTTAGAATGTTTTGCAGATGGTTTCCTTTGGTATGCTTTTTCTCAGAATTTCACAGTAGTAGCAGCAGTAGGCTGCCCATATACGATTACGTTTTTTTCAGACACCTTGTTAGTGATCCATCTATTGACTGATACAATTTTAAAGGAATTGAACCACCTCAATGCCAAACACTTAAACTATGTATTACTACGTTTCGAGAAGTCACCGTTTGCATCTTCAGTCTTATGGGGGAAAGAACATTGTTTTAGGACTACAAAGTGTTACTACTACAAGTTTTCAATTTGACAATGATATATTTTATTTACAATACTCCTTTAAACATATAATTGTCGCGTAATTATTACAATTCTTCGTATAAATTTAATTAACTCATTAATTGATTAATTAATTAAGATAGTAGAGGAACGCTAACTATCTTAATCACTTTTCCCCAAACTCTTCCATTCAATTTGTCCATAGAGGGGTAACATAATTCAGAATATCACCAGTAGATCGAAACTGACAGAATCCAAACTAGAGATCATTGATCAGATGGAAGGTTTCTAGGCAGTTTTAAGAGTTGGCGGTTAATTGATTTCTCCATTACTTTAGAAAGAGTCGAAATACGTGCAATGGGACGATAATTGGATGGGAGAAATATGACACCCTTTTTTTTAACGGGCTGGATATGACCAAATTTCCAAGCAGAATGGGAAACACCTTTGGAATAAGAAAGTTACAAAAGGCAACACAGGACAAGAGCACGGCCTTTAAGGACGAGTGGAGAAATACCAACTGGAGAAGGAACTTCTTGGCATCAAGATTCGTAAAATCCTTCTGACATCCTTTTGACGGAAGACCACAGGAGTGAATGGGTTGTACTGGGAATGGTAGGAGGCGGTTTACCAATATCACCCATACATGAATTAGAAGAAAAATGGGATGCTAGAGGTCAGCACTATCCTTGGCAGAAGTGGCAATAGAACAATCTTGTTTTGACAGAGGTGGGAATATAAATGGATAAAAGTTGTCAATAACTTTGGCAAGAGACCAGAATGTTTTGCTACCGTTTCGACAAGAAGGTTTTATACTCTTAGCCTATTCGAAATGTAGTTTGGACTGATTAATAACTGCTTTGCAATCGTTAGGCGCTTTGGTGTAGGCAGAAAATGAAGCTGGAGATTTAGATACAAGCCAATTGCGATATGTAACTTTTTTACCTTAAACAGCCTTAGGAGATTTATTGGAAAACAACTGAGATCAGGTAAATGAATCAACCGATAACTCGGATGTTCGTCGTGTTTTTCGTCTGAATGAGCTATCTCTCATTCAGACCCAGACAGCTTTTAACGCATTAAACATTTATGCTACAAAAGTATTCAAGAGAAGAGAGGATTTCAGAGCTCAAATTCCATTTTAATCTAAGAAACTAGAATTTTTTGAATGATAACCTGAATTATACTTCCTGACTCATGACTGAACCTAATTTAATTCATAACTCCATTTATGACTGTAGTCTGTGTTGTGTTAACATAGTGATAACTGAATTCTATTCATGGAATTACCCGAGTAGTGGCTGAACACATGAACGTTTTGTGTTTTTATTAACTTCTGGCAGGGCTCAATTGTGACAAAGTTTCATTCCCTGAATTTATAGATTCCGGTTCTACTCGTGGACTTTTTTGAGTAAACCGTTACCTGGATTTGACTTTATTTGGAACTGTTTTCAACAACACTTCTGGACTGTCAGTTTTGTGTATATGTAAATATGACTATAGTTTTTTGCCGTATTTGCTCTGCAGCAACTGTTCCTCTCTGGTTTTTGACGTTCTTGCAATTCAGGAGCCCCAAACCTTAAACATGTTAGTATATAGTGAATGCAGATTGATGTTGATCCCAGAGTCTGTGTTATGATTTACTATGGAGGTAATTCCATAATTGGAGAAGCGAATTCCACTTCATCTCTTCTTTCTTTATTTCTATCATTTTAAAATTCCAAAGGGAATCCTCTGCTGATACCCAGATTTTCTCTTTTCCCTCCCCTTCCAGTTGCCATACTTCTCCTTCTGTCTTTCTCTTCTCTTGTCTCTAATTGGGCTTTCCTGGGTCTTTGCCCTGGGTTGACCTCACATTAGCTAATAGTAGATACTGGCCACCTCGTCGTGGCAGGGATAGGGGATGGGACGTGGTGACCAGGTGTTGCCACTTCCTACCTGCTAAGAACCAGGTACCGGCTGACAACATAACAACAGAACACATCATAACATTTACCCACCAAACACACTACATACAAATGGCCGCTTTTGGTGTAAGCTTCAACATAACACCCTGGGTTCCGCCACAACAACACATGAAGGTTCCTGAATGTCTACAGTCCATCACATTGAATTCTTTGTTTCGACACAGGGAAACGTCAGACAGGGTCACGTTCTTGATGATAAAGTGTAAAGTGAAGTGTTAAGTGTATTTAGTGTCAAACGGCACTAGGGGTTTCCCCCATCTCCACGTTGCTTTCATTGTAGGCGTACCAGCTCACTGGGAAGGCCACAGATTTAAAAGTGTGTGGATATTGTATGATTGTAGTGTTGTGTATCGTTGTTCTTCTGGCCATTTAGCTAGACCCCTGGTGGAGCCCAACGTTGCCCACAATTGACCCCGTGGAGGCAAACCAGGTACACCAGTATTGAGAAATTATTTACTCTGGCAGGCCCTGCCACCTAGTTCCCTGGGTGGACACTTTTAAAATTTTTTCATTGTGTGGGGCGGCGCTGGTGTTATAGACAGAGTAGGAAAAGAGACTGAAGACTGGGGGGGGAGAGAAGTGTGGGGACGATAGAGAAGGCGATCCCAAGGCAGAACAGTGAGGCATGCCCGTGCCCCACCAGGAGAAAATAGGGGGTGGCGAGGAGAGGAGGGGAGAGGAGCACTGTCGCCTCCCCCCGCCAGGGAGGGGAATGAAAGTACATTGGGCTAGATCCCAGCACAGGTCGCCAATAGGGAGGGCATGTGGCAGCAATTTCAGCTATTCAGTTCGGTTGTGATGTTTGGGTTCCCAGTCCACTTGGTTGGCTTATGTTTCGCTTTCTCAAAGGTTATTTCAGTCAGTTTCAGGATGAAGTCTGATTATCTCAGTTCTAGATATGAGCCCGAGTCGAACCCTGTGTCCCATGGTGCAATCGGAGGGTTGAAGTTTGCACTCTGCCCAACATCATTTGGGGTTACCTCCGTTCACTCTTGTCCTTAGTGGATATATTTTCCTCATCAATTTGAGTTTTCTCCTGTTCCTTTCAGTTTTGGTCAGGTAAAGTCAATGTTGGTTTGTCGGTCTTTGTGGAAGGCAAGTTCAATTCTTCTTCAGCTGTAGGCATTTTGCGCATATCGGCTGAATGGTGTGTGCTCATCTTCTGTGTCCAGAAGATGATGTTCTTGGTTCTTTGGAGGGGGCAGCAGAGCTGTGGTTTTAGTCAAGCTGTGGGAGATCTAAGGATGAAGTCAGCCTAGCATCCAAGTTATAAGGTGTTAATTTTCTTGTTTTAATTAGTCTGGTCCGTAAATCGCAAGTAGCGTTCTTCTTCTGGAGAACAAGTCTTGGGCAAATCGCGAAAGTGCCCTGTATTTCTCCTCTGTGTCTAGAATATATAGCTACTGGTCCTGCAACGTATGTCTAATTCTGGTAATTAGGAGGCATCGTAGATCTTCGTAGTATTCACATCTATGCGTCAAATGATGCCGGGTCTCTGCCTCTCCAAAGAAGCAGAGAGCGCTATCAACCAGCCCAAAGGCTGCCAATTTGGCATTAAAAGGGCCATGTCCTGTTATCAGATAGGTTGTGTTTAGTCCTGGGAGGAACAAGGGAGGAGACTGGGGGTACGCCCTGTCAATGTCTGGGACGAATTTTCTTGTGACCATTTTCTTGAGTAGATGTGCCCACTCCACCAATTTCCATTGGTGGAGTGGGCACATCTACTCTGCCATTCCTGCCGGAGGTGTTTAATCAGCTTGGTTTTCTCCATCTTATAGTTGTTTGCGGGGTTGGTGGTGTGTCCCACATGGATAATTTGTACTCCCTGGGCAAGGTAATATATCATCGCTGTTCTAGCAGATTCAAGATCCAGTGGGAGAGGACTCGCCAGCACGTGGAGGGCATGCGTACTCACTGTGCCGCAGGCACGAGTAAGCAAAAGGAGGACATCTGTGGATGGTATCAAGAGTTTTTCTGTTGATTGCAGTTGTGGCTTTCTGGTACCAGACTGGTGAGGCATACATGTTTATAGGAAGAAAGGTGATTTTGATTTTATAGTAGAGGGTTAGGGTGCATTTCCTGGTAACTCTGGCGACGGGGGCTGAATAATTCCTTATTTTGCTTCTTATATTTTTCAAGTGGGGTTGAAATTAGAGGTCCAGGATGACGCCCATATATTTGATCTGGGTGTTAAGTTTGAGAGTTGTGTTGCCAATCTTGATCTGTGGCGGTCTTCGGGTTTGTAGTTTTCATTTCAGGAGCATTGTGCAGGTCTTTGCCGGAGAAATCTGCAAGCAATGGGTTAAGGCCCATTCCTGTCGTATTGTCCTCGATGACTTTCTCTGCAAGGACCTGGGGGAGGTTGAGGCCCAGGCCTTTGCCGATGATTTACTTTTAATCACAGCAGCTGATTCAATAGCCAACCTTGAAAAACAAGCAAATGGAGCGCTGCAAATCCTACAGGATTGGGTTAAACTAAATAACCTAAAACTAGCACCGGAAAAGACCGACTCGGTCTTCTTGAAAGGAAAACTAAACCTAAACAAGCCACCACAAATCAAAGTAGAAAGAATAACAGTAAAATTATCAAACGAAATAAAATACTTAGGAATTATCATTGACAGCAATCTCTCATTTAAACCGCACTTAAACTACCTCGGGAAGAAGATACGCATATACACAGCACTTATAGCAAGAATCACGCGTAAGGACTGGGGGCTAAATAAAAAGATCCTCTCCCTATATTACAAAACCCTCTTCATCCCGGTAATTATGTACGGATCGCCAGTATGGATGACGAAAACCAGCACAGTAACAAACAGGAAAATTCTTGAAACAATTCAGAGGAACATACTACTTACAATCACTACAGCGAGTAGCACAGTTAGTACGGCGGCACTCCAGGTCATTGCAGGTGCACTACCCCTTGACCTCGCGTGGGACTAGTGTATTATCACAAAAAAGCGATCCGAATTACAACCTGTGGCATAACCATTGACGTGACTAGTGGCTGGAAGAGTGAACAAAAAGGGATAGATGAATTCCTAACAGAAACCTGGAAAAGAAGGTGGAATGAAGCCACCAAAGGAGCAATAACCCATAAATTTCATCCACTAGTGAAAAAAAAAATGCACCCGAAAGCCCCACCCTGGTTTTTCCCGTGCCTTAAGACTACATATCTAATAACGGGTCATGGTCCGTTTAAGGAAAAACTAAATATGCTAGGCATAACAGAAGATAGAAATTGTACTTTCGGAGAACTCGAATCATGGACTCATATCATGCATGAATGTAAAACTTATGACGACATAAGAGCAAGCCTCATTACAAACATCCAGTACAATCCAATTAACCAAGAATCCTGACTCCTGAATATACAAGAAGAGTTTGTAGCTTTTACCAACTTTGCAACTCAACTATTTGCAAGAAGGAAAATAATTATTGCACTACAATCTGTCCAGCAGGAAGACAACAACACTCAATAGAAAAGGCTAAACTTAGAAAGAAGGATGAACCAGAACAACGGAGAAACTCAAACAAATCAGAACCAAAGAAGAAAATTCAACAGTACAGAAAACTGCACCATTAGTGCCTAAAAGACTAATCAAAGTTGCTCACAGGAAAAGGAGAAAACAACTATCTTGAGGAAAACTACCCCAGACAAGACAAATTCTCGTCACACCGACGAAATTCCTGAAAGAGACCAACACTGAAGCGTCCCACAGCTAGAGGAGAGAGCCATCTGGCTCTCAGATCCTGCATCTGCAGGAAACTCTTTAAACCTCTCCTCGCAGGGGGAGAACCTCTTTTCCCCTTGCCACTCTTCTTTCCCTCTGGTGGGGCATGGACATGCTCCACTGAAAAACGGGGGGTCAGCTTCTCGATCGACCCCTTTGTTTCCTATTTCCACCCCCAGTCTTCTGCCTCCCCACCCAAAACTGTCATCTTACATAGCGATCAGCCCAACATCAAATTTTAAGACATACCAAAATTTATGCCCGAACTTTTAGGCCTTACAGACTTTCAGTGTAAACCCCAAACGATGTTTAAAAGAACCTTAACTAACTAAACTACGCTCTCGACTTCTTCAATGTATTTTATATATATATATATATATATATATATATTTATTTTTTTTTTTAAGTCCTAGCCACTGAAATCTCAGGAAAGTAAGTGGCAGAACCTGTCAGAGTAAAATAACCTCACTGGGTACACCCGGCCAGCCTCTCCGTGGCAGGGTGTGCAAACGTCAGGTCCCATTAGGGACCTGGCGGCTAATAGGCCGGATGAACAAAGGTCACAACACACCACATAGCACATGAACTGTATATATTTAAAAAAAAAAAATCTCAGGCTTGCTCGAAACATAGAAAATACGCCGAGATGGGGGAAACTCCAGGAGCCGTTAGACCCCCATCACACCTTACACCTTACCTTACCTTACCTCTTGTAGTATTGTCAAAGCTGGATTTGCAATGGTTTCTAGTTGGGCCCTGGAGTCTGCAGTTATTGTCAAAATAAGGTCATCTGCAAAAGCCTGGGTGCAAGCTCCTCCCAAGTCCATGGCCAGGAACTAATCCAGAACCACGTTCCACAGGAGTGGCCCCAGGACAGATCCTTGGGGCCAACCCCTGAAGACAGGTCTAACCAGACTCCTGTATGGTGCATTTACTTGTATTCTTCTTCAAGACAGGTACCTTTTCATTATGCTGTATAGATTCATTGGTATGGACGTTTTCCTAAGTCTGGCGAGGACGCCACCATATTGTGTCCAATGCCCCCGCAAAATCTATTCAGATGACTAGGAAGTATTTCCTGTCACACACTGCAGCAGCATCCAGAAGGGTCTTTAGCGCATCAATGGTCGAGGTTCCAGGCTTGAAGCCAAATTGTTTCAGGCTTGAGAATCCAGCCTCATTGTAGTGGTGTTGAACTCTTTTATGTAGCAACCTCTCTAGAAGCTTACTTGCCACGGTAAGCAGGGCAATTGCCCGATACGACTCTGGTTTCTCTGGTGGTTTCGTTGGGTTTTTGATGATCAACTTTACGTTTGCTGTCTTCCAGTCTTCTGGGAAGGTGCCTATAGAAAGACATGTATTGAACAGCTGTAGCAGTAATTGTGGTGCCGTTTCGACTGTTTTCTTCACGATTTCTGGTTCCAGAAGATTGAGTCCTGGACACATTGTTTCTGATCTGTGCAACTGTTGTTTGGAGTTCCTCAACAGTGAAGGGCGCCTCCAGTTGCTCCGTGTGGTATTCGTCATTGGCTTGGCAGATCTCATGCTGCTTCAGTGTGTAAGGCTGAACTAGTTCGTGAAAGATTGTGTTCAATATATTTCCTATTGACTCATCCCACATTGTGGCCAATATACCCTGCAGTGTTATTGTTGATATGATGACTTCACCTCTGGGAGTTTGTTAGTGGTAATTTTGTACACCACTCATTAGAGATCGTTGTTTTCGCTGGTGGAGACCAGGTGTTCCCATGCCTTCCACTTGGATTTTTGAATGATGTTGGTGTAGCGGTTCTTGGCATTCCTATAGCTTTCCCTCAGGGCAGCAACCTCGGCTGTGGGCCAGCTACGTCTGGATCTTTGAAACTGCTTCTGTCTTGTGATTACTTCTCTTCTCTGCTGTTGGATTTGAGGTGTCCACCAAGGGACAGCACCAGGCCTCGGATTCTTTCTTTTTATTGCCGCTTCAGAAGCTGCTGTGATTATCCTTGTGACTTTCCTTTGTAGATCATTGGGTTCCCTCAGTTGGGGTTGTTTTCGAAGGTGTTCATTTGTAGCGGCAATCAAGTGTTCCTTGAAGAATTCTCAATCAGCTTTTTTAGTTGCAAACCTATTAGTGGCCTGTTTGATTAGCGGTGATCTGGTTATAGTTCGGAGGATCTGGAATGTAATCACTCTGTGGGCGGAAGTCGTCCAGGAGTCCTGCACCTCCCAGTCAGAGATATAGCCAACGCTGTTGTTGGTTGCTAGGGTGACCACTATAGTTGCCTCCCACAGGGTGTTACAGCATGTTGGTAGCTGATTTCGTCTGTTGATTGCTACTAGAGGGGAGGTTGCCAGGAAGTCCTCAAGGAGCTGTCCATTTCTTGTTCCCCGGCGGTGCAGTGTGGTGCTATGCCAGGTCGGGGACCGGCAATTTACATCGGCACCAATGAGAATTCTCTGGTTGGGCAATGTATCGAATAGTGTCTGTAGGTACCGGGTTGCAAAGAATATTTCCTCTCCCAGCCTGCAGTATAGGGAAACCACGTAGATAGGCCCCAAGGTTGTAAGTATGTGGACGCAGGCTGCCCAGGGAGTACACAACTGTGTGAGCTTCGTTGCTGTTACATTTGGATTGCACACAAGGAGAGCTGCCGTGGGCATGTCGTCTTCCACCTAGATGACTTTGTATGTCACTGGATACCCTCTCACACGCTTTAGGTGTGTATAAGGCTCCTGGAGGATGATGATGGCAGCATTCACTTCATCCGTCTTAATTCTGAATTGTTCTGCAACTGCTTTTGATCGTCGGGCATTCTGTTGGAGTATCTTGAGCTTTGTAGAATTAAACGGTTTAGGGCGTGTCCCATAGTCGATTCTATTCTTGTATTGACTCTTTATTCTCAGGAATGTCGGGCAGTTAGGGTCACTTATTGAGTGTGAGTGGTTCATCTTGTTAAGCTTGCAGTTGGACTACTGTGTGTCTTTACCTTTGTTAGGACATGAATTGTATTCATACCCCCTCTCTGCACAATATCTGCATGTGGTGGTTGTCTGAGCACATGTATGCGAAGTGTGGCCGAACCTGCAGCATTTGTAGCACTTCGGCACGGCCACAAATTCATGGCAGCGGTGGCTTCCCCATTCAATATACACCCTGGATTGATGCTTTAAAACTTGCCAGGCTGTGGGGGCTAACTCCACTATCCAATTATTGCTTTTTCCATTTTTTGATTTAGTTACATACTTTGGTTGGACAAGCCTGCGGGGCTCCCGTTCTTCTTCAATTCCTTGAAGGTTTCGGAAATTTTATTGAGTTGTTGTGGCGTAATTTCCTTGCTAACATTGAAAAATTTTATTGACTGGCTCTTTCTTTTCGGTGGTTCCGCAGTTAACCCTAATATAGAAATCTTGCGGTTGGAGATAATATTTTTTATGTCCTCTTTGGTTTCTGTTTCGATGATAATTCCTATGTTCCTCGTCTTGCGTACTGATTTTATTTTGGTCGTTTTCAGGTCATACTTTAAGTTAGTCATAATTTTTGTTTTTTAATTCATCATTTGTACATGTTGCATTTTCCTCAGTTGCTCTCAGGACTACGAGGTTTGGGGTTTTTAGCAGTGGTTGCCTTATTGGGTGGATTCCCCTTGACGGCACCACAGTTGTAGTCCTCGATATTTCTTTGCTTTGCGTGTTCCTCGGCGCTTGGGCATAGGTTGGAGCATGTTGTTGCATTGGTTAGCTCTAACTTCCAGGAATGCTTCAAGCTTCGGTAGCCCTTTCGTAGTCCATGTAGATCTTCATTAAGATTATTTCTAATTTGGAAAACACTGTTACAATTTGTTCTCTAAGGGCCGCCGACACTCTACTGTTTTGGTCCTTTAGGAGGTCCTCCAGTTCAGTTTTTAGGATCAGCGACTTATCCAGTACTCTCCCTTCAGGATCAGCTTGTCCAGCCTCACTTTCCTGTATCCATTCTGGCATCATTGTGAACAGTCGGAAAATCGGGGTTTCCGGATTAACGAGTTTATTTATGTATAGTCACACAGAGTGTGAGAAAAGACACAAAATGATGGTCGTCACAAGTTTGGGCAGTTATTTGGCATCACGTAATGTCCGGGCTACGTTTTGGCTAGATCAAGTGGGGGAGGGCTGTTGTCACACATGCCTCCCAAGCCAAGTGCAGGGTATTTTCGTGGCAACCACAGTATAATTGCCTCTCTATAGCCCTGCTGTTAGCCGCATGGTGACCAGTACGGTCTGGCAACAAAGGATATAGCTAGAAAACGTAAATAACCTGCAAAGTTCCCAATAAATAAGCAAAAGTTCCTCGCCCTGAGATCCACTATAGTAGTTCTTCTAATTAGTACACTTTTCATTAACTGGTAGACACTGTAATGAAATATTCATAAACAAAATCCAGGATCGCGGAAAACGTGCATCCACAGTGGACAGCTGCCATACTGGCGCACCTCTTTAACTTTCGCGCCTCGGCAGAACATAATCAGAATCTGACTGATGTTGGATTCTGCTTGTGTTCTGCGAGGGGTGAAAAATGGCTGTAGCTGCAGTCGGATTTTGTGTTAGAGTTCTTCGTCCGTCCAATTGCGATGTTCGAATTATCACATTCTTCTGGACTGCCTAGAAGCGTGCTAATAACTAAAATAAAGTATATACCGAAAAACAAAGAACACCATCTCTTGGACACAGAAGACGACTACGCGGCTTTCAGCAAATTTGCCCGAGAAGTGTTCGACCGAAGAAGAACAGAAATTGCCATCCACAATGAATGAAAGTAAATTACATACTCGAAGAAAATCGACCACCCCACAAGACTGCAAAGAGCAAGAGGAAATCAAAATGAGCGTGGAAGAAGACAACCCCGACCAACGTGAGGCCACAAACGGGTCAAAGGACCCAACAGGACCCTACAAAGATCAAGAAAATAGCAAAGTGACAAGGAACCTGGTCAGACACAGCCACTGGAACTACCCGACGAAGATGAGTACAGGCAAACAAACCAAGTGACAAAAAACCCGGACTGGACATAAATGCAGGAACTACTTGCAGTACGCCATATGGCGGTCTGAATAGGACACCTTAGTCCTATTCACCTTTAATTCCCAATCCCCAGGCAGGGGGAGACGGTTTCCTGTTCCCTCCCCTGCCACTCCCCGCTTCTCTACTCCTGGTGGGGCATGGGCCTGCCCCACTGCTTTTGGGGACACCTACTCTATTGTTTCCATACTTCTGGCTTTTCCCCCCAGTCTTTAGTCTCCCTCCCTTACTCTGTCTATACACCAGCGCATGTCCCACACAATGTCAAAAATTGAAATATGTCCAAATTCAAACCGCGCACGCAAAACTCTTTCGGTTTAAACCTTTTTCAGCGATTATTTTATTTTATTATTTATTTATTTTTATTTTTATTATTTTTTTATTTTTTTTATTTTTATTTTTTTATTTTTTAGGCCCTAGCCACTGAAATCTCAGGAAACTAGGTGGCAGGGCCTGCCAGAGTAAAATATCAACTACTGGGTACCTGGTCTGCCTCGTCGAGGCTAAGTGTGGACAACGTTGGGCCCCAGGAGGGGTCTAGTGGCTAAATGGCCAGAAGAACAACGATACACAACACTACACTTACAAAATCCATACACTTTTAAATCTCTGGCCTTTACAGTGAACTGTTACACCTAGAATGAAAGCAACGCGGAGTTGGGGGAAACCCCCGGTGCTGCTAGACACGAATACACTTTACACTTTACACTTTTTTCTGGACTGCCATGTGGACACTGAATGGAAAACACACTGTGTGTCTTCTCACATAAAGTATGTGTCTGTGAAGACAATTTCTGATGGCTTGACTTTCCTTCCATGTTCTTGTAGCTGCTTCCAAGCGTCCGAGTAAGTGAGTAGCGGTGAAGCTTCGATCTCCCGTCTCGACTTTACTGATGGTAAGTAACCCTGACCTCCATAAACAATTTGGATTTATCGGACCTGATTTCAAAACATGTTGATGACATTTTGTGATGCAACAAGTCGGGCCACAACTTGGCGTTGTGACTGCCCCTCTTCATTTTTCCGATGACTCCATTAGCGGAGGCCTCAGTCAAATACGTATATGTTTTCAGATGCTTTACTAGGTCAGTTGACAAGTAGGTTGTATTTTACATCTGCTGTTCAGGAATAAGATGCATCTGCAACGTGATCGAATATTTAAAGAAATAGTCGCACTCCTGGATTTGCGTGTTTTCGGCCTGTATTTGTTGGAGAACTTACATCTGCTCATCAGTTGGTGAACTTGTGCTGGCAGTTATTGATACAATAGATTGTACAATGGATTATTTGCTGATTCCCAGATTAGTATGATCTGTGCATCTGATTTCACCTTTTTTTTTTTTTTTTTACAATAATCAAAAGTACCTGAACTTCTCGTTTTCGTCTAATATTTGTTGTGGTGGTGTTGACTTCGATTTTCTTCTACACAAAAATTTAATGGCAAAATGTTTGTTATCCAATTAACTATATTTTCTTTGGTTATTGACTTAACTCTGCAATTTTATGCCTTTCAGAAACAGAATATATTAATGCAGGAGATCCCAAGGTCTTCTTAAAGTTTCTTCGCGCTAAGAAGTTCAATGTGAAACGTGCATACGAATGCATGAAAACTTATTACAAATATCAGAATTTAGAAGAGCATTTCTGCCCATTCCGGAATATTGCCGAGATTCCTCAGTACGTGTGGGATCATTTCACATTTATGCCACGTCGAGGTCCACGAGGAGAATCCATCATAACTGTAAATTGGGGTATGTATATATTTGCAATGACATGTCAGCCATAATGCATATATTTAACCTTGTTAAATAGACAGCAAATTTAACAGTGAAGGGGACTTTACTAAAGATCCGTTCACTGTTAGTATACTTAATTAAAGAATCCCTTCGATACAGGGTACCTAACAGCGAAATGTGATTATATTAATATAAAATTGCTCGTACTAAACCCAGTATAGGTTTACAAGTTCCATCTAAGTATATAATGGAAGACACAGCGGGATATTGTATATTTATGTTCTAATTGAATAATTTCACAATATTAATTACAAAGGGAAATCGATATAAGTATATCATGCTTATTTACCATGAAAACTTCATGTCGTTTTTCCAGCCAACGTTTCTTAAATTTCATTAAGCTCTATTCTTCAAGTTTGCCCAAAACTAGGTGGCAATTTTCGATTAATATCCCTTTATCTAAAAGACATTTTTTATTCTCTGCCGCACTGAATTGTCCACAGTTATTTTAACAATTCCATGTTGTTTATACTTATCACTCTTATGTATCTATATAACTATTTTCTCTTGACGAGGTCAAATGTATGCAATAAACAGTTCTTCTTCTAATTGGCCGTTAATTGGCCTGGACCCGATGCTATTGAGGGAGAGTTCGGTTCCATACTTCTTTCCACTTCTCCGACAACCGTAGTTCACCTGTTTAATAGATGTTTGATGCAGGGTTTTTCTCAATTCTTCTGGAAATTTGCCTTATTGAAAATTCCCCTGAATCCTGGTAAGCTATTATAATCTCCGAGATGTTATAATCTTATCGCCTTGCTTTCAGTTCTTGGCAAGGTGTTTGAGAGATTATTATCTTTTTGACTCTCCTCTCTTTTTCAAAAATTCTTGTCACATGACCTCCACTCAGCTCTGGTTCCTTCTTAGTCTTGGTGTGGAAGATGCATTAATTGAATTTATAAGTTTCATTCTCAGTATCTCTCATTCTTACACCTTAATTTTGTTTGTTGACTTTGGGATGCTTTCGATTCCCTTTGGTGGCAAAGCCTCCTCGAATTGATGAGAACTATAAATTATTCTTAACGCCTATATGCTAATCTAAGGGACTATTTTAACAGTCGGTTTATAACTTGCATCCATTTTTTTTTTTCTCAATATTACCATACGAATATTTCGAGGTTGTCCGCAGGGATCTGTTTTCGGACCTTTTCTCTGCAACCAATGGTTAAACACAACTTTCGACTGCTATTCATCCCTGGTATTTACAATGGTTTAGTACTTTTCTTTTATGGGAACTCCCGTGTACAACTGAAACAAATCCAATAAAAAACCTTTCCAAACTTCATAGTTGGGCCTCAACTCATAAATAAACATTTTCACCTTCAGAGACGTGTGCCATGGATTTCAAGGGGCATTTCTTTTCTACTAGTACCCCTTCTTATCAAACTGAATAATTCCTCCGTTCCTGTCGTCAATTCTACATAAATTTTAGGCATTATTATTGATAGTAAACTTTCTCTTATTCTAGATATTTTTCATTTGGCTGAAAAAAAATTAAAAATTTTCTTCAATGTTCATTCAAATCTCTCGGCGAAAGTGAGAACTAAGTGCTAAAATGTTGTCTTGTGAACAAAGCTGTAGTGCTTCCTATTGCTTCGTACGGTGCTGGGGCTTGGTTCAATCAGGCCACACTCTTCACTGTACAGAATAAGTGAAATTCCAATCAAAGATCTTTCTTGCTCGCTAGTACTCGTGCTTGTCGCACTGTCTCCACTCCTGCACTTCAAGTTACTGCCGGCTGTTTCCCATTGGATTTATTCCTTATTTTTAGAGGACTTTCTTATTCCATCAGGAAGGTCGCGCTGTGCAGTTGGAGGTATCTTCGATTATTCTGAGGCTCCTCCTAAATTAGTGAAAGCACGTACTCTGAACATCCTGTTGATAGATAGCAGTCCAGATAGATAGCTTCTTCGAAAGGAAGTGTAAAATTTCGCATCTGTCATACGGCCATATTAATTAACAAGGCCACTCTCAAGTTGCCAATTCCAAGCCTGTTTCACTTCTTTCCTTCTAATAGGATATGGTTCGCTTAACTTAATTTTTTTATATATTTTAACTTGTCTTCTAGTGATTTGCGCCGTTGTTATGCTCGTGAAGTTTCGTCACATCTTGTTTTAAAGTCTTTTTTATGATAGATTCAGACAAGCCTCTTCAGCGTTACTGAAATTGCTACATCCAACCACGAAGATATCTTTGTTAGCATCATATCTGATTTCTCGGCCCTTCAGGACTTTTCTTCGAAGGTGTTTATTACTTAAATATAGTTACTAGTAATATTTAAATCCTGAAGATGGACTTCAATCGTTGGACTAACTATTACAACTTGAACTCTACATATTGTAAAAACACAATGACTTTCAAGTAACTATTGACGTCTCAAGATCCCACAAGGAAGCGTACTGTCAGCTATCCTGTTTGCAGCAGTTTTGGAGCCTTTCCTTGCTCAGAATCCGAACTTTGTCTCTTATGCCGACGATCTGAAGTTCTGCGTGAGCCCAGATCATAATCATCAGATTCATGATATCAACCAACAAGCTTCTAGGCAGATATTGAGCTTGGAAAGTTATCTTGCCACAATTGGGCTGCATCTGAGCCCTTCCAAATCAGCACAACTGACGATAACCAAGAAGAAAGCCAAAAATGATATCCAAATCTTTGTTAGTGGGGAACCAGTGCAAAAGGTGACCTCTCATACTGATCTGGGCCTCACCTGGGACGTTGGGCTCACATTTCAGCCTCACTTTGTCAGGATGAGGCAGAAGACGTACGCTGCTCTTTGGGCAGTGCGTCAACAGCTCGTTGGTGTGCATCAGCCAGCGCTGCTTGTTCGGCACATCCTGAGGTGTATTACGCCGATTCCTCTCTATGCTTCAGAAATTTGGTCATCTGCACCTGCCTCATACCTTCAGAAGTATCTCAGTTTATAGTACTGGTTGCTTAGATGGATGAGCAGGGTGGTAGGCCACCCCCTCCAGATCTATCCTACAAGAAAATCTGGGCACCACCCCTTGGAGACATGTCATCATGACTAAAAATGTCCTCACGCTTGCACGGCTTTGAACGAGGCGAATTGATGCTACATCGGTATCCACATTAATCTCTGGCCCTAGGAGGGCAAGAGGGGAGCACCCCGACTCCTGACTCTTCACGTGTTACACTGTCAAGCATTGATTCCCTGAGCAACATGTTTCCAGCCAATTGTCTTAGGATCTTCAATAAATTTAGGATCCACCCTGATAGGTTCTGTGAAGACAAGCCCTACAGGAGGGAAATCCTCAAGAACTACTACCAGATTATGAACTTATAATATTCACCTACTCCTGGACAGACTGTGTTTTGTGTTTTTTTTTAACTTGCCTATTTGTATATGACAAAGACTTTTTGTCTTCATGCAATTATATATTTTGTATATTACTGTATATTTTGTACATTATTGTATATTTAATCCTATAAACGTCTCGGGTCGAGCAGCATGTACTCTTGTTTATTGTGCATTGTGTTCCTCGCACCTAGTCTGTAAATATTCACACCCTTCTGGCACAGAGCCGTCCCGGGGTGACCCAAGGTTTCTTGGGAAATAAACTGATTTTAATAATAATAATAATAATAATAATAATAATAATAAACTTTTACGCTTTGTTATATTATCTGTTATGGCTCTTATCAATCATGATTTTCAAATGCTTTAATATGTTTTAGGATTAGTACTACTGTGCACAAAGTTAACTTTGAACTTAAGACTTGTTTACTCTTAAGGCTGTTGTCACCTTGTAGTTCTTGTTTGAACTTGAACCAAAACTTGGCACCCTTTGGTATTTCACTCTTTCCCTCCATGGGTGTGAGTTTCTTTTTTTCCCCTGTCCAATTTGAGTGTTAGAGAATAGAAACTGGCCCAGCTCCACGTGGTTTGGGATGTGCGCCGGTGGCGACGAAGAAGCCAAACAACACATAACATAACATGACATTACATTACACTACACTAAACAACATGCTATTCACACATGGCCTATTTTACAGTTTTATGTTACCACAGAGATCATTAGCGGAGTTGAACTTAGTTCCAGGTGTTGCCGCTCATAAGAACATACATATGTAACAATCACATACAGCAAAATCTCACGTTAATTGATTAAGTTCCGTATGAACTTATAAGGACTATTATATATGCTAAAGCTCATTGCTCTCAAACTGAAAATACATATCATTATTGAAAATGGCTTTGTGTCCTGAAAATTTGCTGAAATAAAAAAAAAAATATATATATAATTATTCTGATGGTGAATATTACTGAAAAAGTAAAGCTCTTTTATTGCATGCACTTCTGTTTGTGTAGCATAGAATACAAAAGAAATTGAAATTTTTCTGTGTTGTGTAGTGGAAAACTGAATAAAGCTTATTCGGTGTCTTACGAGCTTTCGAGTATCCTCTCCAGCGAGGATACTCGAAAGCTTGTTAAAGAAAACTGTCATATTAACTCCACCCGAGAACTACCCCATCTGCTCAGGTATATTATGTCCATAAATTACGTGTGTTCTCTGGTTGATTTGCCTGACAAAGCTCATGTTTGCGTGTATCGAATGTAAGGCGAATTGGAACTTCAGTTCAACTCCGCCAATGATCTGTGTGGTCTGCAAAGCTTGGACTAAAAAAGTCAAAGAGTGTCTGTGTAGTATTGTGTCATTCAATGCTGTTGTTGTGTTGTTTGGCGTATTCGTCGCCAGAAGCAGCGATCACCCGAAAGGCAGCCTACGACACATCTCCAACGCTCAGCCTACGATGCTCATTCCCAGAGGTAGGTCGAAGTCTAATCAAACGGTCGATATGAGTACAGAGGGGGTAAAAAGTACCAACCGGAGAGAGTGTAATATCAGTGAGTACCAAGACCAAGGATGACCAAACCTACATTAAAAAAAAAAAAAAATGAAAACAGAATGGAGATATTTAGTTCAATACAGGAGATTGTATTGAAAAACTAATCTCTTATCAAAACTAAAGAACTAAAATTGTCTTGGGCAGGACACATAGCTCGAAGACATGATGACAGATGGACTAAGAAAATAACAGAATGGTACCCAAGAGGAGCTAGAAGAAAACCAGGAAGACAACGACGGAGATGGACAGATGAAGTTTGTGGGTAGTAAATGGATAGCCAGTGCTCAAAACAGAAGGAACTGGAAAGGCCTTCATCCTGCAGTGGATTGTAAATGGCTGATGATGATGACCGGAGATTATTGGTATGAAAATGGAAAGAAAAAAAATGGGGGAAACAAATTACTTTTTTTTCCAAAATCGCAAGTCAATTTTGAAAACTCCGTCTGATTACTAAAGCACGTAATAAAAATGTTAAAACAGGATGGCCGGCCATAGTTCAAGACAGAATTATTCATATTGAAATGTCACAGTGGGTAGAAAGTCACAAGTAAGGTTGTAACGGAAATAGCAATGACATTTCAGTTTGTACATTAACACCATACATAATCGTAATTAGATAAAAGCTCACACAAAAAGTCAGGCTACCCTAAGAAAGTTAGGGTTGGTTACTCCTTTTGCATTAGAGATTTCCTTCACGTGAAAGCTTTCGAGGCAAGGTTTTGGAAGGCTTGAAAGTTGTTTTTGTTGCTCACAAGAACAGGTTCCTGGTAAGGCATAATGAGTCCTGTGATGGTGTGGAGCTGTTGTCTAAATTCATTTCATAAAGGACAATCAAAGAGGATATGAAATGAGTCCTCACGGACACCACACAGACAAAAAAGTCATTTTATTTTTTGTACCAGGTGTTCCCTGTCAAATTATGACATTGCATATATTACAGATGCAATTTACACTCGCCATTTTAAGTCCGCAACGATGTCTGTAGTTTATCCTGCTGACTGTCACAAAGATAAGTACTGCAGTCCATCCGCACATTTTAGCAGTACAGCACAACACAAGAAGCTTGCCGGTCAAAATCCACCACACTCAGCACCCTAGTCTAGATGATAACAACACCCATCACCACAAGGAGATGCTTAGATTATAATAACTTTCTTCCGTCTTCCAGTTGTCAAGAGTGATGCTATTTAATTATAAGAACCCCCCCCCCCTCCCTAATCGGAACAGGGAAAGATTAAAGTATGATAAACTTGATTTAAGAGATCGATATTCCGTCAAAATGGAACAAAGATATAAACTAGGAAGTAGACACTTTAAGGTAGCTTTACTAAAAAAAATAGTATCTATGAGAAAGAATTTAAACCTGACTCTACCTTTCAGTCAAGCTGACCACTGAGGCCATCTCAATCAATATCTATACACGGCGAGCGTTTTCCAATTTAGGAGGGACAACAGGATCGACCGAGATACGGTCAAATTCAACAACTTGACCTTTCCTTATATAAAAGGTTAACCCGCTAAAAACCAGAAAGTCATTTAAAAGAAGACATCCGAAAATGAAACTGGTTAGGCTGATGTAAAGTCCTGGTTCCAGACACTCTGATTTCTGAACGTATTTTAAACGAGCCAGTTATTTCAGCGTTCTTCATAATGGACTCGACCCATTACTTCTGAACTCCTGAATCGGAACTAAATTTTGATACTCACCTTGGCTTTCTCCAGCAAATAACACAACAATCTAGAATAATGGTCTTAACCCGCGTTTCATTCATAACCCACTTTTTTTTCTATATTTTACTGTTTAAAATATGCTTATTACTCACTTTCCTATATCAGCTTAACAATGAGTGCCTAATATAAATGTTAAATAACGCATGAAATTATTCACATTTATTAATTCCAAAACAAAAGCTAAAGAAAATTTTGGCAAACATTTTAATGAATCGTTTCTGCATTAAAATTTTTCACGACCAAGCAGAAACCAAGGAAAAGCGATTGTTTTTTGTACAGAAGACTGTATTTAATTCGTTCTTATCTAGACATGAGGTAGGGAAAGCTAACAAATCAGCGAGAGACAGAGAGAGAGATGCCTTTCTTCGTGTTCAACATACACGGCATTTATTTTAAAAAAAAATAATTTTGCGGAAGTGGAAAAGAAAAAAAAAAAATAAGGTTATAGTCCTAAAGCATAAATATGAATCCATTAGCTTCATTCACCTTCCAGTTAAAAGAAAAAAAAAAAAAAAAATGTTAAACGAGCGAAATTTAAAGCGTGCGCACATATTTCTGCTTATTATGTACAAACTTCGTATCATCGTTAGAGGTTAGTCTCCCGTGATAGCGGCAGTGCAAGTTATAAGTAGAACAAACGCTGTCACGCAAACTCTGAGATAAACGACAGAAAAAAAAAAAAAAAAAAAATTGTCAGAAGGCAGAGAAAACCACATTTTCTTATCCAAAACCAACTGTTAAAGCGTAATCTTTATATCCGAGATGTTTCTCTGAGACCCGTTAACCTTTGTGGTCTTTTGAAACAGCCCACGAAAGTCGTTCCATTGCCAAGGAAATATTTGCCAACTTCAGAGGGCGATGGGAATCGAATTCAGCCTCCACTGAGGACAGCGTTGAAGTAATCAATGCACCGGGAGGGAGACAATTGTGACTAGCAAGTAACACAAACTCTACGAATACTTTTTTATCCTCTTTTTGTTTTTAAAGAAACTAAATTCCCTCTTTCATATTGTCCCTTTATATCTCAATTCTTTTACCCCTTTTGTGTATAGGTTGCACTCAACGTGAAGATTTTGATTTTTACACGGTATATCGCGCCCTGATTACAATGACTGAATGGGACCTGGATCACGAATGCACTCAGATCAATGGATTGATTGTCCTCGATGACTGGCGGGATGTATCGTGGAAGGACTTCTATAATCGAATCGGGATTCGAGTAGCCATAAAAATGAATTCTATCACTGCGGTAAGTCTATATTTAATTTAGATCAAAATCGATTAACGCCTTAATAGGATTTGGTGAAAGGGGAAAATGGGTCACGTTAGGCCTTCGGGATAAATTTCTCTTTAGTTTTTTAAAATAAAATTAGTTACTAGGTGGAGATATTTCTAACATAATTTCGTGCAGAGTTAAACTTATTTACCCGCACTTTAAATAGAAAAGAAGTCAAAGTACAATCAAATATGGCGGTCAATTTAACCCCCATACGCATACTGATGTGTGAATCACTACTCCCTAGTCCGGGTCTCTTAGTCACCATGGCAATCGGATTTTGTTTTGAAATTTTGGCCCTTTTCAAATTTTCATTGTGACAGTTTTTGAGATGACATTTTAAAAATTATTGTTTTTCTGGAAAAAAAAAAAATAATTAAGAAACAGTCATGAAAAAGACTCTAAAACTCATAAGTATGCAGCAATAAGGTTTCCATAACGGTAGTAATGAATTACGCTAATTATTTGTACTATGATTCGTAAATAAATTAAAGAATTTTTTAGCATTTATTATTGCAAAGATGTAGTGTATATTTTCAGATGATGAGCAATTACAGTATAACAATGAATGTATCTTAAAAGACACATTAGCACACAATCCCAGAAGCATACATGCATAATAAATAAATAAATAAACCGATTTAATAAATAAATAAATAAATAAATAAGCGCCTACAGCCTTCATCTCTCCATACGTCTGTTTCTCTGCCCATCCGTCCGCATGTAAGAAAAGGACTCGAAGTGGTCGGATCGGATTATCATGAAATTTTATATTTCGTTCTTATAGAATGATTTTTCCAGCTTTCGTAAATTCCAGTAAATTCGGAAATATAGAAATCCGTTAACTGTTATTTATTTTATCCACACAATTTATATGGAAGAAAGAAATTCACTGATTAAGTGTAGTTTTAATGCATTATGTTAGTTTTACGGAGTCCATACACGTTTCGCGTCTACTGTTATGTAAGAATCGTGACCATGGTGTCGCTTGTGAATAGATGCACACGAGTTGTGACAATAAAGTTTCCGGACTTTTGTTGTTGCGATCATGTTCGATGAGTTTGAAAATAAACCAAAGTGGTGCGTTGAAGTTCAAACTTCCTCCAACAGATAGTTGTACAGAGATTGTCCATTTCACTGACAGATTTCACTGACATTTCAAGCGGCAACCAATCACATGCAATCTGTCAGGTTCCTCGTTAATTATTTTGCATTGAGACAATGAACGAATATTACACTTTGCTTTAAACTGGGGAAATCTGCAATAGAAACGCAAGAATATTAAAAATTTTTAATGGTGATGAACGGGGGAAATTTTAATTCGTACAGGTGTGTTTGAATGATATAAGCAGTTGAAAGACGGACGTGAGGATATTCGCGATGACCCAAGAAGTGGGCGTCTGTCAATTTCTCAAAATGAAGACAGAGTTGAGAAATTGTTACAAGAGATTATCGTTTGACTCACAAAATGATGGCTGATGAATGGAATATGAATAATGAGGGGATTCGTCAAATTGTGCAATGAAGATTTAGGGAAAAGGAATGTCTGTGAAAAATTTCTGACGCCCAGCCTCACGGATGAGCAGAAACAACGATGAGTGTCATCATTCGAACACTTCATTCAGAATTTAAGGCAATCCTAATTTTTCTTGACTAATATATATATATATATATATATATATATATATATATATATATATATATATATATATATATTACACTTTGTTATATATATTACAATATATATATATATATATATATTATTTTTATTATTATTTTTTTTTTGTTTCGCAGAGATGAGTGTTGCATGTTTTCAGTATGGCTTAGAGTCGAAGCATCAGAGCATGAAGTGGACTTCAAAATCATCACCAAGGCGCAAAAAGTGCAATTTGTAGCAGTCCAGGATCAAGACGATGCTGATAATGTTTTTCGACAAATAGAGTGTAATTTACAAGGAATATGTACCTGACAGAAAGTCAATGCTGCGTTCTATGCACAAGCGCTTTAAAGACTTTTGAAGGCAGTATCCCTGATTTGGCTGTAATTTCGAGAGAAAAGTAGCTGGTTCTTGTTGTACAACTGCTTTGATGTAGAAACTGGTAAATAAATTGAAAGTAAATAGAGAAAATAAGAGAGATGACAAATCAAACATAAAGGCAACTTATTTTTTATACCAAAGAGAAGAAATGGCCAGAGGTTTGACATACTTGAATTGAAATAACGTACATCCAACGTATTGCGTTTCTGTTTTTTTTTTTTTTTTTTTTTTTATGGTGAAATAATAACGTCAGTATTCACAGTACAGAAAGAACATCTGATTTCTGTTTCGGTAAAGTTATTATTCGAAATAAACAGATATAGAGATATGCAGCTGGTTAAAAATGCCTCTTTCTTTCTTTTAATTGTCCAATAACAATTCAGTAGAATTCTTGGTCATACTAACTGAACATGTTCAGACATGTGTACTTTGTACAGCAAGCCAAACAAACTTGTGAAGTCATCAACAGTGGCATTACCAACCGCCTACCTTTTATACTGACTTCTTTTGCACTTCAGATTGCCGGTATAGAAAAAAAAAAAAAAAACTATACCGTCAATGTCAGGTGCCTGTGAAAACTATACCGGCGATGTCCTGTGAAATCGTGGCACCACACAATTTTTTTTCATAAAAACAAATTTAATTTTTTGTTGCTGGATAATGTTTTCAATTTTGTTGTTTAGAAGACATTCACGTGTTTAAAATAATCGTGCACTTTTAAATTTCTGTCCATTATAAGACAAACATTTAATATAAAATCTGTAATTGATAAGTTTTAATTTACTTGCCTGCTATTTTGGTCTAAAATAAGGGAACACACAAGAAAGACCCACATTTTAATGAATGAAAGTTTTATTTATTGAATACTGTTTACAAAGGACGCATTCTAATAATAATGCAAATGCACGCGATGCATTTCTAAGAATAAAATTCTCGATTCTGGTAACATAACATTAACAGTACTAAATATTTGATAGAATGCAAATTGTGAGGAGCGTCTTTTATTTTTTTATTTTCCATCTCCTGCTGAAATTGGTGAACGACTTTGTACAAAAGCACAGTCTTCAATATTCATCATCAGCACTGTTCACGGCGTAAAACTTTTTCGTCGGAGAATCACTCCGTGGCACCAAAGTAAAGGTGTTGTAGCCCACAAACTTGAAGACGAGCACCCTCTCCAATAAATCTTTACAGCGTGTAGTAAGAAATCCATTCCCGCACGTTGATGCTGTCTTCATTGTGTTGCCTTTCCAGTAAATTCTTCAACTGTAAAACGCTTTTTGCTTAAATGTGATCCACCATTTACCTTTAATGATTAACACACAAATATTCAACACGGTTAAAATGCAGGGTTTAAATTTCGGAAGACCGACATGAACAATCTAGTTTAAACTTACATAACTCAAGACAATATCAGAGTTTGTTTATTTTATTTTTTGTTTTTTTTATGAAAACCCCAAACACGAGAGGTGTTCGAACCTATAGTACGTAGTACCGTGCTTGGGTTGGAAGTTGAGAAGACGAAAGAAGATATTTGTTGACATTGGACTTGAACTTCTGTAGACTATAATTTTTAGGAAATACGTACGAAGGAAGGTTGTTCCAGAAAACGGCAGTTGAATGAATAAATGAGGAAGACGAATAGTTGGTTCTGTGAGTTTGAAGATGGACAGTAATTGGATGTTGGCATTGCGGAAAGTGTTCAGACTGTTTTGAAAGAGAGAACGGGAATTATAGAAGCCAATTCAGAAGAAGAGTGCCCATGGCACTGTTCTTCTGAATTGGCTTCTATAATTCAATGGCATCTGTAGAAATAGCATGCAGTAGAAAGCGAGTGGAGAGACTCTGTTAGAGATGAGTGATTAACTAACCTAACTGCCCTGTTCTGAATGGAAACCAGAAGCCTGAGAGAGGTTTTGGGGGCACCACCCCAGTGTGGGAAAAATATTCCATGGCAGGGCGGATTTGCGATTTGGAGAGAGTGAGCAGCTGTTTGGAAGAAAAGAACGCCGAGAGCGAAAGAGAAAACCCAGTTGTTTAGATGCAGAGGAAGCAATATTTGTAATATGCTTGTGCCAAGAGAGATTAGAAGTCAGGGTAATCCCCAAAAGAGATATATCATTTTGTATAGAAATTGGAGGGTTATGTTTGTTTGGTTGTGATGATTGCCATTTTCGTGATTTCTCATTTTGTCATTAATTAAGCATTTTACCCTTTGGGAAGATATTTATGGCAATTAGGTATATCAGGTGGAGTATGTTTATTGGATTTCATTCACAGAGATATATATCCCATCTAACAAATGCATTTCGAACATTTCTGCAACACACAATTTAGTGCAAAACACATTCTTTGCAAAATTCACAAGTGATGCAGTTTTTTTATCCGCTTCTGTACTTGTTGAATACTTTACCTGTAATTTTTAATAACAACTAATGTATACATTTATTAAACCTTGATAAGTCATGATAAGAAATTTCTATGTTTACGTATCATCAAGAATTTTTTTATAGGGTCTGTGACGATAAAATATTTTGAAATAATAACTTGCCAGAGATTTTAGGGTTAAAGGTCAAAATAACAATACAGAATGCATCATTTCTTTTCATAAACTTTCCGTGAAGAAATGGTATGCTGAATCAAATAATTGTCTGTGTTTATCAAATATTTCCTCTAAAGTGATTGAAATTTTCCTCTAAGAAAATAACAGATTTTTACGTCTGAAAAACAGTAATTTGCCATTCAATGCAAAATGAAATCTTTCCTGTAAAGTGTTTTTTTTAAATTTTCCTGTAAAAACACAAGTGACGTTTGATTGTGTCAAATGGTAATTTGCCATTTCAAGCAATACACGAATTGTATGTCTCAAAGCAGTGTGAGTGTTTTGAAACACATCAGTGTTTGGAAACATGAGAAAGAGAAACAGCTTTGAAGCTGTTTCTCTTTCTCTCTCTCTCTTGTAAAAAAAAGCAGCATGTGTACCCTATACGCACGAAAGATGTTTTATTTTATGTGGAAACAAATATGGCGGCACTAGAGTAAAGCCGTTTAAACTGTTGAACAATTTAATCGAAACTTACTTACTTACGCTGTTTAGAAGGTTGATGTTGATCCAAATCTTGAAGTCTGCTTTTATTCTTGCGTAATATTATTACCCGCCGCTTACTCTATTTAATTAACGTTAGTGACTGACTTAGCATCGTTAACGCGTTTTAGGAAGTGACGTCATTCGCGTCATTTAAAAAGTGACAGCCACCTAATAGGAAGTGACGCTAATTGCGTCATTTTGGTGAAACATTTCGTTACCAATCGATTTTACTCTAATGCCGCCAGAGAGGTTTTCAAATCAAAAACAATCAAACAAACAAACTTGTACTAATGAAACTGCAAAAGTTCCCATCTATCTAACCAATCAATGAATTTATTTAGAAAAATAACATTTGCATGATTTTTAAAGAATTTTCAAAGCCACCAAAGCCTAAACTGAAATGAGAAATAGAGGAAAAATTTCACGTTGTCTGAAAAGTGTAAATCAGGCTTGTCTGTTTTACACTTTTTTTCGCCAATGGCAAGGTGAAAGTGTGGCATAAACTTCATGGACTCATGCATTCGGACTTGGGTCCACCATTCAAGCACCTGGATTGTAGTATTAATTGCATGGGTTATCATCTGTTGGTACAGACTGGGTCTGCTCATACTGGTCGAATGTCATGTTAGCTCCAATGAATGTCTTTCTCTCGTATCGACCCTACAATCTTTACTCAGATTGTGATGGGCTCTTTCAAGAAGACAGTGCAGCTATTCACCATGCAAAAATTGTATCTGTGTGGTTCAAGGAACATTCATAACATTTCCGACATCTTCAACCCTGAATGTAATTGAATGTGCCTGAGATATATTGGAAGTGGCAGCTCGGCTTCCCAGTTCTCTACTAAGCTTAATACCCCAGCTGACCCCTCGACGTGGGCACCTGTACGTGGTGAGGGGCCCTCCCAGTGACGCTGCTGGACTTCCAGACTAGCATCACTGGGATCCAACGCCCACAGCCCAGGTTCCAGGCTTACATCAATGGAATCCGGCGTGTTTGCCGTGCGCTGCGACCCGTGGAAATTCGGAAAGGGGGATCCTGGTGGTTGAGGGGCCCAGCTTCAATACACCACTTTGGCCCCTGCTTCGACAAGACGGGTGGTCCTGGAAGGCCCGGCTAGGATCAATCGGCTAGTAGGCTCGCCTGCGAGGGTCAACCGTGTCAATGCCACGCCCCTACCCTCATGGTCCGAGGGACAGGATTCAGGCTGGCGGCGGTGCGGGTATAGTGTCTGGGTAGCCCTGGCGTCCCACTCCCGAGCGCATTTATTGCATGCCGGGTAGCGGGCGTCCCTTTGGGCTCCGTGGTGGGTGGGGAGCCCGGGCACTGAACAACTTAAAAAACTCAATGAATCCTGATAAACTTATTTCTTCAGGGGCCCCAACCCGGTCCCTATCTGAAAGCATAGAGAAAGATCCAGATAGCATTATTGCTAATAAGAGGCAGCGAACCGAACTACCATCAGGGCCAATCCCAAGGTTCTTAATTATGCACTCAACCAGTGAAAAACCGATTGGAAAAATGTCACCCTTTTTTATCCAAAAAGGGTTGGATGGGTTAGCAGGTTCACCCAAGTCAGTTAAGAGGCTGCGTTCTGGAGACCTCTTAATTGAAACTAAAAATGACAGGCAATCAGAACACCTACTCGAACAACATCAATCGGAGGAATCCCTATAACGGTGACACCACACAGAACACTCAATTCATCTAGAGGTGTCATTTCGGAGTGGGACCTTCTCGACGTATACGAGGAGGAAATCTGCTCGGAATTAAAACCACAGGGAGTCATTGCCGTCAAGAGAATCACTGCGCGAAGGGATGGAAAAATTGTTAAAACCAGGAGCGTTATCCTGAATTTTAGCACTCCTAAACCTCCTGATGAGATTAAAGCTGGATACATCAACTGTTCAGTGCGTCCATACATTCCGAACCCTTTACGGTGTTTCAAATGCCAGAAGTATGGACATTCTCAAATGGCCTGCCGTGGAGTCCTTGCATGCGCTCGATGCGGTGCAAATGACCACGAAACAACAGCATGTTCAGCCGCAAAACCCACCTGTATTAACTGTGAAGGCGAACACCCGGCCTATTCACGAGCATGCCAGAGGTGGAAAGAAGAAAAAGAAATTCAACGGCTGAAGGCAGAGCTAAATATATCATACCAGGAGGCAAGGAAAGCGGTTAAACCCCTGAATATCAACAGACCTACCTACGCCCAGAAGGTAGCAGGGAGATGTTCCGTAGGAACTCAGACGGACATGACCATTCCTCCAAAGGAGTCTTTCACTCCCATCGCGCGGTATCTATTAAGTTCTCAAAAACCTGCACAGAAGGACCAATCAGCTGCCACTCCTATATCGGTACCTCCTAACGCTCCACAAGTAACAAAGGTAACTATGAAAGAAAAGAATAAGAAAGGGGAAGTCCCCCCCTAGTACCCAAGAAAAGATGGATGTAGAGCAGAAGGAGGTACCCGATGATTCAGTCTTGGAACTCTTTGCGGAGGAGGAAATGGACACGGGACAGCGTCCTTTCTTCCCCAAAAAAGATAAATCCAAGACTGATAAAAGTAAGCCCTCAGCACCTCGGAAGTCGCCTGAGGGACCCACCAAGCCAAAATAATGGCTAAATTCCTACAATGGAATTGTCGTGGATTCCGGCGAAATATAGACGACATCAAGGCCCTCCTGCAAAAGCACGAGCCAGTTTGCTTTTGTTTGCAGGAGACATATCTAAAGGCAAATGATGATCCCACCATGCACAACATCACAGTTTTTCGAAAGGATAGAATTGCGGATGGCTCTGTACATGGGGGAGTGGCTATCCTTGTGGGTAACCATACCCCAGTGCAGCCCTTGCTAATTACAACCGGCATAGAGGCTGTTGCAATTCGCCTTTCAGTGGGATTCTTATTAACTGTATGCTCTATTTATTTGCCACCTGGGACTGACATCTCCCAGGCAGACCTTGATGATCTTCTAACGCAGCTGCCTCCCCCTTTCTTACTTCTTGGGGATTTTAATGGACATAACACCCTGTGGGGTAGTGCTAACATCAACGGAAGGGGACGAGTCATAGAGCGTATGCTCAATGACAATGACCTTTCCCTTCTAAATACTGGAACAAACACCTTTTTCCACATGCCTACCCGTACTTTTTCTGCCATTGATCTCTCTATCTGCTCCCCTTCTCTACTCCCTTCACTCACCTGGGAAGTGGAGGAGAATCCATACGGTAGTGATCACTTCCCCGTGATAACCTTGCTACACAGTGGGAGACCATGTCTTCCCTTCAGGTTACCACGGTGGAAGATTGATCAGGCTGACTGGACTGCCTTCCAACACCAGGCAAATTTTGATCTTAGTACAGTCAGTCAAGAGCCTATCAATGATGCAGTTAAGTACATCACAGAAAATATTGTCCAAGCAGCTGCTAATGCTGTCCCAAAAACATCAGCCCGGTTTCCACCATTTCCTAAACCTTGGTGGAATTCACAATGCACAGCAGCAAAAAAGGCTCAAAACAAAGCGTGGGGGATATTTCGCCGATATCCTACCACGAACAACCTTATAGCCTTCAAACGTGCACGAGCCAAAGCACGCTATATCCGTCGTCAGAGTCAAAAGGAATCGTGGATCCGTTTTACATCATCTATTAACCAGTCTACCAACTCTAGGCTAGTCTGGGATAAAATCCGGAAAATGAAGGGAAAATATACATCCCACCCTTCTTCAATCATCTTCGTATTCCCCAGAGTTTCTGGTCCTGAAATATAAAATCGAAAAACAGGCACTTAGTTTTAAATCTAAGAGCATTTATCCCTACAACGGGGATTTCACTATTCTGGAACTGAAAAGGGCCCTCGCTCTTTCCAAAGCAAGTGCCGTTGGACCAGATGGCATCCATTATGAAATTATTAAACATCTTTCATCAAAATCTATGGATTGTCTGCTCCTTCTGTATAACAGAATCTTTACTGAAGGGCAGTTTCCGTACTCCTGGCGAAAGGCTATCGTTCTTGCCTTTCCTAAGCCAGGAAAGGATCCAAAAGTCACCACCAATTATCGTCCTATTGCTCTGACTAGCTGTCTGTGCAAAATCCTGGAGAGAATGGCTAATTCTCGTTTAATTTGGTATCTAGAAACAAATGACCTTTTCTCCAACATCCAGTGCGGCTTCCGAAGAAACCGGTCCACTTTGGACCATCTTATTAGAATGGAAGCATCCATCCGGGATGCTTTCCTAAAACGCGAACACTTGGTGTCGGTGTTCTTTGACTTGGAAAAAGCGTATGACACAACTTGGAGATTTGGCATTTTAAAAGATTTACATAACCTAGGCCTTAGAGGGCATCTCCCCTTTTTTATTCAAAACTTTCTCGCCAAACGATCGTTCCAAGTTCGTGTGGGATCCTCACTCTCTCGCTCCTTTAACCAAGAGGAGGGAGTACCACAAGGATCAGTATTAAGTGTCACGCTTTTTGCCATCAAAATAAATTCCATCACAGAACAACTTCCTCCAACTGTAAACAGTGCCCTCTATGTTGATGACTTTAGCATTTTTTGCCAGTCATGCAACATGAGGGTTATTGAAAGACAACTGCAGAAAGCCATCGATAGTTTGAATTCCTGGGCACTTGCTAATGGCTTCAGGTTCTCGCCGGAGAAGACCGTTTGCGTACACTTTTGTCGCAAGCGTAATCTTCATCCTGAACCTGAATTAAGGCTCGGACAAAATGCTATTCCAGTAGCAGCGAACACAAAATTCTTGGGACTCATATTCGATAAAAAATTGTCCTTTTTGGATCACATTCGCCAACTCCGCACAAAGTGCACAAGAGCCCTTAATATGCTCCGCTCGCTGTCCTCCTTATCCTGGGGTGCAGACCGATGCACCCTTTTACGGCTTTACCGTGCACTTGTGCGATCCAAATTAGATTATGGGTCCCAAGTGTATTCTTCAGCCAGAGACAGTGTACTTCGATGGCTGAATCCTGTCCATCATCAGGCTATACGTATTGCTACTGGAGCATTTCGAACATCTCCTGTCCAGAGTTTATACGTCGAAGCAAACGAACCACCGTTATCGTTTCGACGTAAGCAGTTGTCTTTAAAGTACGCTTTAAAACTGAAATCCCTGCCAGACCATCCTACGTGGCCCTTCGGTTTTGAGCCACGATGGGAAAACTTGTACAACACCCGTAAGACTGCCAACCGTCCTTTTGGTATTCGTGTCCAAGAGCTACTCAACGAACTCAATATCAAGGTAGACAAGGTTGCCCAAACATCAAAGCAACCGCTTCCACCCTGGCATGCTCGTGTCCCGGCATGTGACTTGTCCCTTAGAAATTGGGGAAAGTCGGACACTCCATCATCGGTCTACCTGTAGCTTCATTCAGTACACCGAACTGAATATTCTGACTTCGCGCCAGTCTACACAGACGGCTCGAAGTCTGAATCATATGTGGGATCTGCTGCTGTCTTTACAGACAGCACTACATCGGAGCAGATCCCCTCTGAATGCAGCATATTTACTGCAGAGCTGCACGCCGTAGAGTTAGCCTTGGATCATATTAGTAAATGCCAATACCAACGGTTCATTTTATATTCCGACTCTCTTAGCATGTTACAGACTTTAATATCTGTGAGGTATAATCCTCATCCAGTCCTGTCTAGCATTCAGCAGAAGATTCACGTTCTCCGTGAACGCGAATATGACATCCGCTTCTGCTGGATTCCCAGCCACATTGGGATTAGGAGAAATGATTTGGCTGATGCCGCAGCCAAATCAGCAATTCCCAATAATAACCGCTGCCTGTTAGTCCCCTATACAGACTACAGGCAAATAGTACATCAAAAGGTACATTCCCAATGGCAGGATTCGTGGAATAGACAGACTGCGAATAAATTATATCGTATAAAGCCTGTAATTGAACCGTGGCAGGCTAGTCTGCGCAGGAATCGTCAGGAGGAAGTTGTTCTTGCCCGGACCCGCATAGGACACAGTCATTTCACTCATTCGTTTTTGCTGAGGGCTGATGACCCTCCTATGTGTGTGTCCTGTGGCACAATTTTATCGATCAGACACCTTTTAATTGAATGTCCAGATTTTAGCAATATCCGTTTTACCGCTTTTAACCATCTGACTGAGCCGTATACACTCAGTCAGATTTTATCTGACAATGACAATGTGTCTGCTGTTTTTAGCTTTTTGAAATCAATAAAGGTTTTTACACATATTTAAAATTTATTCGTTATTGTTATTTCTTTTATTGATAAGCTTTTATTATATATCTGGACATGGTGACCTAATTACTTAGGTCACGGAAAGGATAAATTTTTAAATTTTTATATATTACCTGGTCTTGGCGCATTATAGCCTTAGATGTTAATGCGCCAATAAAATCTAAACAAACAAACAAACCCCAGCTGACAAATATTCTGATGGAGAAATGGCCAAACCTTGAGCTATATTCCATTAGACACCCAGCGGAATCTATGCCACGGCGTGGACAGGCTGTAATTCGCGCAAAAGGTGATCTGTTTGATACTGAATAAAAGTTTCTGGTTTTTTGGCCAGTGAGTTAAGGAGATATATACTAAAGGTTAGTCTCCTTCCGGTGTTATAATTTCTGTTCTCTTTCTTTCAGAATATACTACCTTACCGAACGAAGCAGTTTCATTTGCTCTGTACTTCGGCTCTTTTAAAAGCCATGTATTCTGTCATACAGCCTCTGCTCAGTGAAAAAATCAGTAAACGGGTAAGTTATTTCTGTGAGAAACATGGAAAGTTTCACTTTTAAATTTAAACATTTTATTTTGAATATATGCTTTAAATATTATATGTGTTAAAAATATGTACACTACGTCTTAATACTGAAAGTGTATATTGATCTGTACGATCATGCTTATGATTAAGGACCAAGCCAACAAGTTTTTAAAGATCTTTATTGCTCAAAAAGAGTCTACTATCCTTGAAAAATATTCCCAAATGTCACAGTTAATTATTATACCTTATAATACGCTTACGTTGCACATGTGGCTTGGGAATATTAAAATATCTTTTTGACAAAGTGACTCACGAATGGCCAGCCTTCTTTTGAAACTAAAAATAGCATTCGTCACATTGGCAGTGGGGACTGGCGGAGAGATTTCATTATCCCCTGAGTTTATTTGGGAATGCTTAGCTCTTGCAATGTGTAAACTCCGTCTACGAACGCACACATACACAGTCTTACATGTTGATGCTCAGTATAAAGAACAACAGTGGATGTGCAACGCTTTCCTCTCTTCACTTGTAGTGTTTGATCATTTAAGGAAATCATGCAATGTAATGAATTACAATTTTTATTGAATAAAGGTTTCTATTTTTTTTTTTTTTTTTCTGGCTAGTGAGTTAAGGATTATAGAGCTCGTCTCCTTCCAGTGTTGTAGTTTCTGTTCTTTTCTTTCAGAATATGGAAAAAAATGAACTGTGGAAGGGTCAGTATGGAGGAGAAGTTGGTTGTGTAGGGTTTTTAAGCGCATCAGTGTCCACCTAAGACCATAATGCGCTGTATATATTATGTTTGTAAATTTTGCTTGTGTTCTGTGGTAGACTGACTTTTTGCTGGAGGGAAAACCCGAGTTTCTGGGAGAAAAAAAAAACATGCTACCCTCCTCTAAGACCGACTAACTAAGCCACGCTATGAAAGACACTCATAAAAATTCCTCGCGCCATTGACACGAGTCCAGCTCAGGTCTTTCCCACCCGGTGCAGCGGGGCGCTTATTATGCCAACTGTGCTATTCATGAGGGATGAAAAACTTGTAACGTTTTTAAGGCGACCTGTTTGGAATAGGTAAGTTGCAAACTGCAATGACACTATTGTCGAGTGAAAAGATACAGACTATCAGCAGGAAAGCAAATTTATTCCTCAATATGATATGTATCTCAGCCTTTGTAGGAATCTTATCAAAGCCCAGAGTTGGATGAAAATACAGTTTTTTTTTAATTTTCTTATTAGCGATTGCATTAAATCACCTCATTCTTTCTTTCTCATCATAAATATTTCAGTTTACTTTCTGACCACCCTGAATATGAACCCCTTCTGGGATGGTCAAGATTGATACCTGCCATATGGATTCATATGGCACACCCATGGGCGCATCTGTCTCGTATTGACTTTCGACCACTGGGGACGATCCCCCTCCACACTCCTCCCAATTCCATTTCCATCTCTAGCAGGCCCCCTTCACAGTGGCCTGCTCTTATTTAACTACATTCTCACCCATCTTTAGTCTCTATTTCCTCAGCCATTCCTTCCAAATTTTTATTATTATTATTGCTGCGCTTATATTATTTCTCCATGATTGGGGGTTCCACCTCGTGACGAATATTGCTACCAAGTACTCAGGGTGGTTGCTGTTATGTCTGGTGTTACTGGTGGTCGAGGAACTCTCTGACTATTCTCCAGGTGTTCAGGATTGCGACTTTCTGGAGTTCCTTGTAGGCGTTCGCTGGGAGACCTATTGCTGCTAGGCCGTTATGTAGAGTCTTTGGCACCTTACCTGTGGTTCACACGATGATAGGATTGGTCGTTACTTCTTGCATATGCCACATCTCCTTCACATCATGTCTCAGGTTCGTTTACTTCCTAATTTGTTTCCTCATGGGTTTTCTGGACATTCCTAATGTTGGGCACCGCTATGTCAATCAGGTAGGTAGCCTTTTCCATCTTGTCCACAAGAGTTATGTCCGGTCTATCCGCTTGCATCCTTTCTGTTGTTCGGCCATCATGCTCTGGCTCTCCAAGTGGTCTGTTATCTTCCTGGTTATGCAGCTGGTCAGGATCTTGTACATTGTTGGGAGGCAGGTGATTAGCCTATATTTCGCCGGGTTTCTTGTATATTCGTCTTTAAGCTTCAGATATGTGATTTCTAGAATGAGAAACTTCGGGATTGTCTCTGGATGCCTTATCATTTGGGTGAAATGCTTTGCCAGGTGCTTGTGTGTGCAAGTGAGCTTCTTGTACCAGTAGTTGTGGACGTTGTCTATTCCTGGAGTTGGCCAGTTGTGAGAGTTCTTGATCGTCTGTTTTACTTCTTCTTCCCGAATCTCCCATCCTCTCATTTCTTGTACGTCCTTGGTTTTCTTGCGTTCTAGTTCTTTCCAGGTGGCTCGGCTGTTATGTTTTACTTCCCTGCTCCATAGGTTTCCCCAAAAATCCTCAATCGTCTTCTTCTCGGGTGGTCCCTTGTTTCCCGTCTTCTCCGAGATTCCTGTGAAAATCTCTTTGGTCCTCATAGAAGATTCGGCTGTTTATTTTCTTCTTGGAGCTCTCTTTGTATCGGCGTAGTCTCTTGCTAAGTGCAAGGAGGTTCTGCTTCGATGTGTCCAAGTACCATCCTATTCTCTGATTTTTTTGTCTCATGTTTGCTGTGGACGCTGTTTCTCTTGAGGATGCTCTTCACTTTTCCAATTAATTTCTTACTCTTATTGCCCCATTGGTACTGGGTCAATTGGCCTATCTTGACTCTTAATTATTCTATCTTCTGCTGAAGTCTTCTTTCCCAAGCTGGTGGTTCCTTCTGTTTTTGGTTCTTCTGCTGCTGGTCTCTCGCTTCTCTTCCATTAATTCTCGTGGCTGCTCCGCAGCCACGAGAATTAATGGAAGCAGCACAATACACGGCTGTGTGGATGACCTCCAGTGTTGCAATGTTGCTGTCGAGGTAATGCGTTAATATGTGCCGAGTCAGGTGGTCTGTGACTCTCCATAATGTTCTATTCGGCCTCTGCTTCGGTATCACGTGAGTCTTTGTGGGGTCCATTCCTTCGAATTCTGTTACGGCCTTCTTCCACTCGTCCTGTATTCTGAATATCATGACCTCGTCTGTTTCCACTTCAGCAGCTGCGGGTTTTTTCCCTCTTGCTCTTCTGCCTCTGGTTCGGGGGTGGTATGTTCTTCTTCCTGTGCTTCCATATTCTTTATCCTTTTTTGTTGATCGCTCACGTCCTGCTTGATTTTTTCCAAGATTTCAGGGGCTATTAGGTTCTTCGTGACGATGGTCCTTCTCTGGTCCGCTATTCGCTCTTCGATGACCTGAATATACAGGAATTGTTCCAGCCACTTGGTATGTAGTCTCACCCTATAACTTGTCATATCGGTCTCCAGGTTCGTTATTTCGTAGTATGCTTGCATGATGTACGTATTCATTTTGATGCTCCACTTCATGCCAATGCATGAAGTGGAGCATCGAAATGAAACCACCTTATTATTATTATTATTATTATTATTATTTATTATTATTATTATTATTATTATTTCTCCCTGACTGGGAGTTCCACACCGTGACGGGTACTGCTACTAAGTATACAGGGTGGTTGTAATGTCAGGTGTTACTTTTAGTCGAGGAACTCTCTGACTATCTTACTGATGTTCAAGATTGCGACTTTCTGTAGTTCCTTGTAGGTGTTCTCTGGGAGACCTATTGCTGCTATGCTGCTATGAACGGACTTTGGCACCATACCGGAGGTCGACACGATGATCGGGATGGTCGTTACTTTTTGCATATACCCCATCTCCTTCACCTCATGTCTCAGATTCGTGTACTTCCTAATTTTTTCCTTATGGGTTTTCTGGACATTGCTTGTGTTGGGCACCGCTATGTCAATCAGGTAGGTAGTCTTTTCCACCTTGTCCACAAGAGTTATGTCCGGTCTATTGGTCTCATCCGTTATTATGGCACGGTCCTAGTACAGCTTGTCCGTTGGGTTCATTAGTACTGCCTGGGGTTCGTACTTTTATTATGGTACACTTTTTTTGGTCAACTGGTATTTCCTCGCTAGTTTCTTATGTATTATCCTGACTACATAATCGTGTCTACGAGCGTACTCAGTCTATGTGATCACCTTGCATTCCGCGGTGATGTGTTGGATCGTTTCTGAGGGCAGGTGGTATAGTCGACATGTGTCATCTGACATTCCACCCCCCCCTTGCAATGCATTTTCTATAGTATCTGGAGTTGATTACCTGGTCTTCGATGGCCAGCATGAATCCTTCAGTCTCAGTGAAGAGCGTCCCACTTGTGAGCCATGCATTTGAAGCAATGTTATCGATGTGATCTTGATGGAAGTTATTGTAGTGTCTGCCATGGAGTGTCTTCTTTGCTCATCTTTCTAGCTTAGTTTCTTGTGCCGTTTGGGCGGGAAGGGTCTCCTCGCTTCGGTTGAGTGGGATATTCCACTTATCTATCTTCTTTATAGCCTGGTGGAGTGGTGCTGTGTTGTTCTCGAAGTAATCCTTCAGGTTAACTATCGCTGTTTTCTGTTGCTGTATCAGGTCTATTAGGCCCCTTCTTCCCTTTTCCGAGCTATTATTTGTCTCTCCTCTGCTGACTTCGGGTAGTGTTGGCGGTTCTTGGTCATCATTGTCATTGTCTTTCGCATGATATCTTCTAGCTCGTGTTAGTCCAATCTATGACTCCGAAGGTGTACTGGAGCTGCATAGGTGTTTATGGCTTTAACTGTGTTTCCTCCGTTCAATTTTGCTTTCAGCAGGCTTCTGAATCTCTGATGATATTTTTCGGTCAGGCACTTCTTGATTTCCTTGTGCTCTAACTGCTGAGCCTGCATCAACCCTATTTGTAGGTCTCTCTTTCTGCCATAGCTTCGATCTCTTTACCAGTCATCAGCTGATAGTTTCGGCCAACTAATTTTCCCTGGTGCAGTGCGTGGGTCTTGCATTTGTCTAGACCAAATTCCATTCTGAATTCCTTGCTGAATTCTTCGGTGATCCGGAGTAGTTGCTGGAATGGTTTCTCATTTCCGAGTAGAGTTTGGTGCCATCCATACATATCAGGTGGGTGAGGGTGTACAGGTTCTTTCTTCTTTCTTTGAGGTTATATTCATACTTGCTGCCATTAAGCATGATGGATAGAGAGTTGAGTGCTATCAGGCCTGACGTAGCCCAGTGATCAGGAGCGCGAGTGCATAGCAAGCGTTTCTTGAGTGGACCGGCGTTCAAACCCGCGACTACTAAATACGATAAATATTTGTATTGACGATTTATTGTAAACTCTACTGACTTGGTTGTCGTGCCGGAGTATAAACAGAAAATTTATTTATTATTATTGTTGCGCTTATATTATTTCTCCTTGATTGGGAGATTCCACTCCCGTCACGGAGTGGAATCCCCCAATAAAATAAAATAAAATTTTATTGTGTTGTATTATTATTATTGTTATTATTATCTATACTTTAAAAAAGTTTTCCTCCTAGTGATATTTATTCAAGCCATTGGGAGAAGAGGGCGAGACAATTACGTCACTTATTCGAGCTAATGGAAGAACAGCACAGGGCAAATACGTCACTACAAATGCCGGATGAAATGATTGCACAGGTCATATCCTGATTAGACTTCGATCAGCGCGTTATAATGTTAGTATATAAGTGTAATGTTATATTATAGAAATAATAACAAAAAATAAACAATTTACAATGATATCTCTACAATATCGGGACGATGGGTTCCGACTTCAGCTGACATTAATATACAAAACTCGTTACAATGGTACATCAGATGATGCCGTGCGTGGTGAATATTCTTAGACAGCGAAGCACATACAAGAGGTTTGTGAACATTGAATGGTTATTATTATTATTATTTTGGTCTCTCTCAGGAAGCTCAGGCGACCTTGGCAGAGGTCACCCATAGTGTAATGGGCAGCCTGACTCACTCTCAGCAGTGGTGGCGGGCAATGTAGTGTCCCACCAGGACCCCTGCGGCCACGTAGACAGGGACACAACAACAGAACATAAGACTACTTTGACTCAAACCAGACATTACACTTTTTTCTGGGTTTTACAGAGGTTCTGTACTTCTCAAAAAAGTACCATGGTGCAGATGCATTGAATCCCCCGGCGGCGCCTTTCACAAAACACTATGCCACTATCTCAGAGGACATTTACAACTTATGATGGAATCACATCGACTTACTCTTCTAGCACAAACTTTTGCACTAACTGCTTTGTGCCAAAAATTGACAATATTCTTCCTGATTATTGTCTTCTCATAGATATCCCTGTTGATTACCACGCCATGAAAAAAAAAAAGCTTAGGTTCAAATCCCATTAAGAGGGCAAGAATTTTTAGAGCATTTTTCCCACCTGGCCTAGATATTCAGCCCGAAAGTTGCCTGATCTCAGCTCCCCATAAACTCAGATTTTCATCCAACAAAGAAAGCAAACAAAACAATGCAACAAACGGATTTGTAGCCATTGTCTTCAAATGAATAATATCTTTAGTGAATTTGTCCGAAAAATGAATTTTAAAGATTCCATTCTCTTCTTCATCCTAGGTTACTTTCGAACAAATTGCGACAAATCCTGTTCTAATAATATCCAGGGAAACGTTGTTTGCCAAGTAGCAACCTACCTACCACAGAACTAACTTCTTTGCTTTTGAAAATCTCATGTTTGCTCCTCGGTACCAATTTAATGGGCTCATCATACTGACAGTGCACAACAATTAAGCCATTAATGACGACGCCCTTTTTTGCAATATATTTTTTTTTCGTAAATAAGCAACTGTCATAAAAGTTAATGCAGCAGCATCATTTTTATACATAGAAAACCAACCGAAATTAAGAAGTCCCACCGTTACATAATATCTTATTCTGTGAATTCTTTCACAATGAGTTGCCTCTCTTATTATACCTTCAATAAGTAAAGCTTCCCCAGTAGAGAAGACTACCCACTGTGAATAAGTAAAAATAGTCTTCTCTACAGGAGAAGATTACTGTGGAATAACTGCTCATTTATAACCGTGAAAATGTCGTCCTCATTCATTTTGCTTACGCCTCAATGAAGTCTCCTCTAAGGTGCCTGGTTTCCAAGCTCTGCAACTCAGGGGCTCACATCTGGTGAGTATGGGCTTGGCACACCCAGGGTTCTGAGCTGGATATCATCATTCTTCTCTTTCTTGGTGATTCCCTTCTACTTCTCTCTCTCTCTCTCTCTCTCTCTCTCTCTCTCTCTCTCTCTCTCTCTCTCTCTCTCTCTCTCTCTCTCTCTCTCTCACACGCACACACAGACAGGGTAACTCGAGAATTTTTTAGCTGGTGCAACATAAGCCTCAGGCTTCCCTTGCACTATATGGCTAGTATTAATAATAATAATAATAACCCACATATTCGAAGTCTTTTTCTCATATGGACGCCCTTTTGTCGATCTCACCAGGCGAGTTACTCGTGGCTGAACCGTTTAAAAAAGGTCAGTCTTTCTTTAGTTGCTGCCTAAATACGTGAATACAGTACAGTATTCCAAGTGTGGTGTAACAAGATCTTAATATAATGGAATTATGACGCTCTTATCTCTAGTAGCAATTGTTCGATAAATCATCGATAGGACACCTTGCGCCTTCCCTGCAACCTGTCGACACTTCTCTAAGAACTTAAAGTTTGACCGTATCGTAATACCCAAGTCCCTTTCCCCCACTGCTCGCTTTAGTTCAGCTCCGCCAAATGTATAAGTTATTTTTGGGTTACTGTTCCCCAGGTTCCATAGATTTTGCTGGATTAAAGCATAGCTGCCATTTTCCTGACCAGCCCTGATCCTTGGGAACCCAACTTCTGACATCAATCCAATCTGAGGAATAGCCATTTATCACAACCCTCCATCTCCTGCCCTAACGCCATCCTGCGCTCCATCTAAGAATTTCTCCTGTGATTCCAGCCTGTTCCAGCTTATAAAGTAACTGTTCATGTGGGACTGAGTCAAATGATTTGCTAAAATGCAAATAAACAATGTCGAAATTATTCCCTAAATCGAGCTCCTGAGTTACCCGGTCAAAATAGCTAACCAGATTTGTGAAAATATGATTCTTCCTTTGCTGAGATTCTTCCAGAAATCCATTTATATCTAAATTATCCTGAATCCCACTATTGATCATTCCCTCCATAATTTTCCATAGATAGTATGCAACTTGCTGTGCGGGTTGTTGTTTTTATTGTAGTTGGGTTTTTTAGGAGAATCGACGACTTAGCCTGGCAAAATTATGTATTATTTGTGTATCTGTTTTGTAAATTGTCTGTGTTCTGTGGTCAATTTCTGACAATCTGTTTTGCTGGACGAAAAACCCGAGCTACAAGGAGAAACACCGTGCTACCTTCCCCTGAGACAGACTAATTCAGTCGCGTTCACTGCGGAAAAGACACATAAAAATCCCTCCTGTCGTCGATGGTACTCGAACTCAGATCTTTTCCTCCTGTTGCAGCGAGGAAAACGATCCTACCAACTGTGCTACCCACGCGGGCCCCTTATGCGAAGGAATTCGCAATATGATGAGATGTTATGTAATGATGCTATAAGCAACTTCGATTAGGTTTACCATGTAATTAAAATACGTTATTCTACTAACTTCTATGACAGAATCTTATTTAAGATTAAAATATATGGTAAAGGCATCGTCATTCAATGGATTTCTTGAACGTATATGACACCTAAATGTTCTCACAATTTGAGACATTTTAGCCCTAAATATCTAGATATATTTTAAGTAAGCATGTAAGAAAATTTAAACAAATTATTATACTTTTGTTAAATGTGGCAGCTTTTCTCTTTGTTGAAAAAGAAATACCATTTACCTCTGTGTACTCGTCTTATGCTGATTTGTGATTATGCAAGGGTCAAGAAATTAAAGAACATTCCTGCTTACTGTTATTAATGGTCTGGTTTAAATTTACAGCGTGAATTATGAAATTTGTTAGATATGTTTCCAATAGCCACTTTTTAAAAACATATTTAAATTTTGAAGTTTATTGGGTTTTTTTTTTACATCTTGTGATTTTTGTTGCAGAATTATTATTATTTTTTTATTTCATTAAATATTTGCCTTTTTACTGTGAACTGGATCGTATTTGTTAATAGAAATAATAGTTTCCTATCGCTATAGATCAATCACAATATGAGATAATGGGTATTCCATGGCATTTTCTTTGACTGAGCATTTTGTTATATATTTTCAGATGTTTTTACACGATGACGTAGAGTCTATTCATGAATACGTCAGCCCAGCTCTTCTTCCCTCTGAATTCGGTGGATATCTGGGACCTCGAAAAGAACTCTCAGTGTATAACAAGATAGTAAAGTGGCACTCAAAGAGCATATAAAACTTCCTTAATCAAAATAACCACGACAATCCTTTTTGTTCTGAAGGAGCGTTCCAAACAGATATACGATTTAGTCAGAAAATTTCTGACATTCTCCTTGTTTTGCTTGGAAAAACGACTTCGTCTTCTCGGAAAATGTCTGTTAATCTTATGTTTTCAGAAGATTATTTGAGACTTTTATTAGTTATGATTAAAGAAGAAAAACAGATTCTGGGGTAAAATTAGAAATATTCAAGTTGTATACTTATCAAATAAAACAAATTCTGAATGAAAGTTTTATGTTCTATTTACATATTTTAAACACCGCTTCGAAGACAACTGATAATCTGGAAAGATAACTGGCTCCCTGGATCAAGGAATTAAAAAAATCGCTGTACTCTCACCAAATAAAGTTCTTCGAAACAAAATTTTGCAATTATAAAATTACAAATGTCCAAACAATTCTGAAAATAACAGAATGCTAACTTCAAATTATCGAAGTTGAAAGCAAATATAATTTTTAGTGGATCCTACATTTAAAACAATTATGATGCCAAGTTGTTCTCTGAAACACGCAATTAATTTCTTGCCACTAAGGCTTTTCTACTTCTTTCTGCGAAATCACAAACGAAGTATTTAAATTAAGTAATGAATAAATCTCGCTCAGACTGCACTGTGATTTATAAATCATTGAATACTATTTTTAATAAAAACGGCTAAAACTGTTGGACATCGCGAAGCTGGTTCAAATATAATGTTGGATAAAGCGAAAAGTGTTTGCCTTTTTATTTACATAATTGTTATTTTATATTGTACTTAATACGTAGTCTTATAGTTACGCTGGTTATTTTTATTTTAATTTAGATAAAGAGTTTTTGTGGATTTCTACTTAATATACATAAAACCGTTATTTCGTTCGAATCTTGCAGCAATTGTTTTTGTATATAGTGGCAGGGAATTCAAATTTTTAATTGAGGCAGTTAGGTAGCTCTAACGTATAATTTATAGAGTAATACGCTTCACAGTTTCTATTAGATAGCGTAGTATTGACATTTAATTAATTTAATTTATTGATCTTATTAATTTAAAATATCATGCCCCAAACTAGAGCAGCAAAGCAACTGGCACAAAGTGGCAGGAGTGCTGTGACTCGGGGGAGAACTGAGGGGTGCAATTCTCCAAAGCATCACAGCCTAAAAAAATGTGCAACTTGTGAAATGTTTGCCGAACTTCTGGAACGGAACATGATATTGCCATGGGGGATGTCTTTTTGTGTGCGCAATGTAAGGAGTGTAAGGAAATCAGGCGACAACTCAGCATTGTTATGGGCCTATATGAGAGTTTGAAGGACAGGGTGAATGCCTTCGAAAGATCTAAATTGAGGGGCCCAATAAGCTCTCAGCTGCCAAAAGATGCTAAGAAAAACAGCAAGGATTTTGTTACTTATATAAACTCTAAAAGGATGGGGATGAATCTGATTGGTCCACTTGACATCGATGGTTCGACTGTTGATGATCCTGCTCAGATAGCAAACAAACTGAATGAGTATTTTGCATCTACATTCACACATGAGGAATTATTAAGGTTTGAAAATAGCAGAAGGTTATCAAATTGTAGCAGGATACGTAATGATTTTGTATCAACTGAGAGCAAAGTGGAGGAGAAATTGTTGAAGTTAAACCTAAGAAAAGCACTTGGGGTGGATGGGATCCATCCAGTTATATTAAAGGAGGCGGCAAAGGAACTAAGCAAACCCTTAGCCATAATTAGGAGAGCATCCTTGGACTCAGGGGAAGTTCCCATGGACTGGAGATGTGCAAATGTATCCCCAATTCACAAAGAGGGATCGAAGGGTGACACGAGTAATTACAGACCAGTTAGTTTAACTTCTGTTCTGGGTAAAATAATGGAATCACTGGTTAAAGATGCATTGCAGGATCATCTAGACAAGACTGCAGCAATAATTCAGACACAGCACGGGTTTGTTAAGGGAAAGTCTTGTCTGACAAATTTGATAGGATATTATGATGAAGTTACAAAGGAACTGGATGCAAAAAATAATTTTGATATCATATATTTCGATTTCAGGAAAGCTTTTGACACTGTTGCGCATAGAAGACTATTGTACAAATTGGAGCAGAATGGTATTAAGGGTAAGTTGCTACAATGGATAAAAGGATGGTTAAGTGGGAGAAGACAGAGGGTGGTAATCAATGGGTGCTGCTCTTCGTGGTCTAATATTATTAGTGGAGTCCCACAGGGTTCGGTGTTGGGTCCACTATTGTTTTGTATATTTATCAATGATATTGATGAAGGTATAGCAGGCTTAGTGTCGAAGTTTACAGATGGTACAAAGGTTGGCAGGGTTGTTAATCACAGTAATGGTAGTGTGTTACTGCAACAGGATCTAGATAATTTGGGCAGATTGGCTAAGAAGTGGCAACTGAAGTTTAACCTTGACAAATGCAGAGTACTGCATATGGGTAGAAGTAACACCAGAGAAACGTACCAACTCTGTGGTACTACACTTAAGATGGTAGAAAATGAAAAAGACCTGGGAGTAATTGTGCAGGCAGATATGAAGTTTTCTGAGCAAGGCAGACAGTCTGCCAGGGCAGGTCATGTGGTTTTGTCAATGATTTATAGGAATTTTGCTAGCAGGGAAAAGGAGGTGATTATCTCTCTGTATAAGGCAATGGTCAGACCTCGCCTTGAGTACTGCGTTCAGGTCTGGAGGCCTCATTTTAGGAAGGATGTCGATTTGCTTGAGCGTGTACAGCGAAGGGCAAGAAGATTTGTGAGAGGAATGAAGGGATCCTCTTACCAAGAGAGGCTTAAGTTCTGCAAATTGCAGTGGTTGGAGACTATGTACCTGCGCGGTGATCTGATTGAGATGTATAAGGCCTTTAATGGGTTGAGCACGCTGAATTCTGATGGGATCCTTCCACTTGTTCAGATTACGAACCTAAGGGGGCATAAATTCAAATTAAGAAAGGACAGATGTAGAATAGATGTGCGGAAATTTGCCTTTAGCCAGCGGGTGGTTAATTGCTGGAACAAACTTCCATCTGTCGTTGTGGAAGTTGATAGGTTGAATAAATTTAAGGAGGAACTGTACAGGCATTTGAAGGAAATGGTGTGATTTTTTTTTTTTGATTTTTTTTCGCTGATGCTGCATAAGCTCATACCCATGCTTTCTTGCATCACATGCCACTACTACTACTACTATTACTACTACTTCGAATGTTTGTGTTAAAAATTATACTTAGAAATGATTGATTCTATCATGATCGTGTATTTCATCGAACAACTAAAATAGTTCCTTATTAAAGGAAGAGATAATAATTTATTCTTTTTCTTCTAGGGTTCAAACTAATGAAAAACGGTTACCATGATCATACTGGGTAATTTTAGTCAACCTAGGATAGAAGCTCTTGCAACCAGTGCAGTAATTATAATCGCAATCCTGACTCATCTGGTGGGAAAGGCCAGAATTCAAATCCCGTAAATGTGAGCAATGTTTTTTTTTTTTTTTTTTTTTTTTAAGCGCTGCTCAGTTAGTCGGTCTCTGGTAAGGTTACATGATATTTTTATTCTCCTTTTATTTATTGAGTAAAGCGGCCCCTAGCCAAAAAGATCTGGAAAATCTGCGTACATATTTATATGGTACAGTACAGTACAGTATACAATTATTAACAATATTCTTATATACATGAGACATTGTATATCATTCAATCAATTCAATGTAATATCACATTACATATCAACAATACTGTGCAACGATCATCCCCTCAGCTAAAACACAACGAGCTGGACAAGCACGCTACAACAGAAACCGATGAAGAGACACTGTCCACAGACGAGCACAAGCATCACACTCTAGAGACTGATCATCTCCGGTAATCTCCAAAACACAAATAGTTCAATGAACAGCCATCTACCAGCAGTCAGAGAGCGCAACACAAGTTACTCATATTAATCAGCAAAACCATGCTGGAAGAAGGTGTTATTGCAGGATCAAATCCAAGAAAAACCATTAAGGCTTCTTGACAACTGTGTTGGCAGCAGCAGATGTGGACACCAACCCAAAGAAATTTCTCTGTTCCTGTATAAAAAATAGCATACTGTTCCATGTCAATAAGAGAGTACAGTCTATCAATTCATCCATTATTCAATCTTAACTCTTCCAATTGCAAAAGTATATTCCTTCTCAAATAAACTTCACTTGGAAAATTTTGAAATTTTCCCTGTTTTTTTAACAAGTACCTGGCTTAATTCCATTGACCAGACCAGTTACATTATTCAGTAAATCCAAACGCAAATCAGAATATTAAAAACAATTAAACACAACATGTTCCCGTGTTTCCAGTTACTACACGTACAGTTGCATCTTTCTACGATTCCAAGACTGTTCAGTTTAGCAAATAATGATCCATGACCTGTTCAAAAAATGTACAACGTACATTGGTACTAACCAGATTGGTTTAATATAATTCACACCATTAACATAATGTTATTCTATCTTTTCCTGAAAATTTCCACCTGTTTTGCCATTTTGTAAAAGGAGCTCCCAAATCCTCCTCTTTTGAGAGTGTTAATTTCGATGCCCAGCAACCCAGATTTTATACCTCTTCTCAAATAAAAGGATAGCCTTCTAAAATAACTGCAAATCAAGTGGCATTTTGCCAACTAACATACTTGAAAAGCTGTTGCGGAAACCGTTCTGCAAGCTATAACCATTTCGAGTAACATACCTCGATGTATGGAATAAAGCTTTCTGGTGTTGCTTACTTTGATTGCATGGCCAACCCAGATTTATGCACTGTACATAACAATCCGCATAAAAATAGAATAATAAATAAAATGGAATGTTTTCCCCTTTATCGCTCATTCCACCCGCGTTATTCTTGAGATCATTGCAATAAATTTCTTCACTTTCACCTTCTCATATGGTTAATATGCGAGATAAAGTTCAAGCCGCTATGAATACATGTTCCCAAGTATTTAATCAGTAACATCTGCTGTAAGGAAATACCATTGAACCTTACGAGAGGAGACTAAGAGGAGTCTACTAAAATCCAATTTATCCTTCAACATCATGATTTTAGTTTTTGTATGTAGAAATTGTCAACCTATGTTAATTACACCATTTGCATAATTCTTTCAATATGGAATCAGAACTCATTTGGACTCTCGTTGCACAAGTACTACCATATCATCTGCATAAGCTATTTTATGCGAGTGGTCAAATTCTTTCTTGAGCCAATCTTCCAAAACCAGGTTTCACATTAAAGTACCAAAGACAGATCCCTGCGGAGCAGCCACGAGTCACACGACGGGTAATTGATCCCAAGTTCGACTTAACTGTTACTGTGGGATGTCTAAAATAATCTTTAATTATAGAGAAATATTAAAAGAACATTTAGTCATACACAACATCATCAGTTCACTCTCCCAACTAATGAAATTGAACGCACCAGCAAAGTCCATAAAAATTCCCAAAAATTCCCAAATTCCCGTTTTGGAGAACAATACACACAAACAAATCTAATGTAATAATACGCATAACATCTTGACAGTAAACAAGGCAAACATGAATGCCAAATTTAAATACGTAACACTTATTTATGAATCAAGAGGTCTGTTTCCTCGACAGAAAAACAACTGCAAGATCTGACATTCTGTAATATTCATTAAGTACTTAAGGCCATCAGTGGATTCATTCCATCGGATCACTAAGTTCTTACTTTTGTAAAATAGCAAGGAAAATTTGTCTTCTTCTCCTTCAAGAGGTGTGTTTCCATTTACAATGGGTTTTCTTAGCCTACAAGTTATTTTTCGTGGGAACTTATCCCCGCAACAAGGTGTTTTGGTCAGTTAAACTTCGGGCTCTCATGCATTCCCGTACTTCATCCATCTATGTCGTCATGGGTCCTCCTCTTCTCCTTGAGGTATCCATTCCAAGATAGCCTTTGGACATCTGATTTCTTGCATCGGTTTTACATGTCCATATCATGTTAAACATTTTTCTTCGACAGTTGTAATAATATTCTTTTTTACTTCCATTTTTCTCTCTTTTGTCTTCATTTCGTTTGCTGTCTCTTCTAGAAGTTCTTGCTGAGCGTCTCCAAAAAACCATTTCTGTGAAGAGCAATTTGTTTTCCCCCAGCCTATTCAAAGTCCAGGTTCCCGCTCCATGCAAAAAAAAAACTTTGTACAATTATTGAAATATAAGTTTCTTTGTTATCTTTAGAACATTTCTGCTCGATAGAACAGAATTTAGCATGCCGATAGGCTTTTTGCCGTCTGCAAATTCTCTTATTGATTTCTGCTTGGATGATCCGTCAATTTGTAAGATTGACCCAAATATTTGCGGTCAATTTGGGACCAAATATTTGGGACCAAATATTTGGGGTAAACAGGTTGCAAAGAAGGCCATTGGTGTCCTATCTCTGATCTATCGAACTTTTGCAAATAGAGATAGGGGCGTGATAATCCCATTATATAAGGCTTTTGTTAGACCACACTTGGAACACTGCTTTCAAGTATGGAGACCGCACCGAAAGAAAAACATCGAGCTTCTTGAAAGGGTGCAAATACTGGAAAATAGCCTGATGAGATCGGCAAAAGGGCGTCCTTATGAAGAAAGACTTCGATTTTGTGTGTTGCAGAGTTGGGAAACTAGACACCTTAGAGGAGATTTGATTGAGGTGTTTAAGGCTCTGAGAGGCATCAGTAAATGAATGAGATTATATATGATGCTAGAACTAGGGGTCATAAATTCAAGTTACGGGGAGAAATGTTTAGACTGGACTGCAGGAAGTCGTTTTCAACTTCTCTTCCATTCTTCGCTGTGTAGTTCTCAACTTTTCTTCCATTCTTTTAGTGAGTGCCCAAGTTTCACTTCCATAAGTCATGGTGGGGAGTATATATTTGTTCATTATTTCACGTTTCAGATAAATTGGGATATTGTTCCTCAGCATGTGACTATATTTCGTGAATGGTATCCATCCAAAATTTATTCTTCTCTTGACTTCCAGCCATTTATCATTATTACAGCTAATGACTTGTCCCAGATAAGTATATGATTCCTCCTTTTCAATTACTTCTCCTTCAATGATTTTATTCCTTATTCCTTTCTGTGGCATAGTTTTTCATCATTATTTTTGCTTTAGCCATATTCATCTTTAGTCCAAAATCCTTATTAACTCTGCATAACTGATTAAGATTTTCCTCTAATTCTTTGGTACCGTGGTTTATGACCACAATGTCATTTGCCAATCGTAAATGGTTTAGATACTCTCCATTCACATTGACTCCTTTCTGCGACCACACTTATCTTCTGAAAGCTTCCTCAAGGGCAACATTATAGAACTTCGGAGATATTGTGTCTCTTTGTCGAATTCCTTTCTAAATTTTAAATTTCCTACTGTCTTTGTCTAGTCTAATAAAGGAGGTAGCACTCTCATATATTTTCTTCAAAATCATATTATGTGGGGTATCTATGCCTTGTCTTTGCAGTGCCTGAAACATTGCCTTATGCTGTATGGAGTCAACTGCCTTTTCATAATCCACAAATGCCAGGCATAATGGTGTTTTATATTCATTTGCTTTCTCCATTAGCTGTGATATTACGTGAAGGTCATCCATAGTTGAGAATTCTGTTCTAAAGCCAGCTTGCACTTTCCGTTGATTCTCATCAAGTATTCTTTCAAGTATCCTTTCTAATCTGTTAGTAATGACCCATGTGAACAACTTGTAGATGTGGGATGACTAGCTAATTGGTCTATAATTTCCAATTTCTGATTTATGTCCTTTCTTAAGCAGCACAACTATGAGTGTATTGTTCCACTCCTTAGGCATCACACCTTTTCTAATGCATTTTGTGAAGAGTCTTGCCAGTTTTTGTGTCATGTGTGTTCCTCCCAATTTTGAGAACTCTAGAGTAACTTCATCTTCCCACGGGGCTTTCTTATTCTTAATTTATTTCATGATGATGTAGAACACCTCATCAGGAAGGATAACAGGTATATTGTATGTGTTATTAATTTGCGATCCATCTTCCCCACTGCTGGCGATCTTTTATAACTCTTTATCTGCTATTTGAATTATGCACTCTGCTATTTAATGTATGCGATTGCTATTCTTCAGTTTCAGTATCATTGTATCATTTGTCTTTCTGTATTAGTGCTCATGAGACTCTGAATCTCTTTCAAATGGCTTTGCATAACTCAGTATACTCAAATTTCTCCTTGTCAGTGTTTTTCTTTCTCTTCATTTGTAGTCTTCGGTTCTTCATGACAAGTGTTTCTTGACTAATTTTTTCTTCTTTGGGTTTCTTTTTACCTATAAGTTTCTTGGGCTTTATCACTTTCAGAAAGTTGTAATATTCCTTGTCGATATCTTCGTCCTGAGCAGTCTGCAGAAGCTCAAACTTGTTCTTTTCTCAAACTTGTTGTTCTCAAACTTTTTCCCATCAATTGGAGGCAAAAATGAAGATAGTCCATAATAACATATTAACGCTTACTTGCCCAATGCCATTTGCATGTAGAGGATCTCATCATAATCTCACAATCACCTGGCCTGTAAATTACTCCCACTCTCATTATACCTTTGCTTCCAACGATTTCACACCATACAGATTCTACACTAGCATGCGAAACGACTGAATCCGGGAAGGCTTTATTCGCGCGCGCTCGGGCTACTTTCTATAAGAGGCATGACAGCACCGCTCCCTTCTATCTTCTCTATCCTTCCTAATTACTAGTACATACCGAACTAAATCTCGTCATCCCCTATCTCCGGGTGGCACCACGTTTCCGTAAGCTTATTACGTCAGCCATACTTGTCATAACCAGCATTTCGAATTCATTCATTTTTTGACCGACACATCTGACATTACGGTATAAATAATTAAGACTTAGTGTTCTTGTATTCCAGGGGCTTAGAGGGGAACAGATATCCTTGGTGTTATAAGACACTCGGCCGAAAACACTGATGGATCCAATATCTCTCTATTACAGCAGATTTAGGAGAAGTCCGGTTGGCCTTCCTCCCTAAAATCCACTCATGCACACCTTCTCGATGGCAAGCCCTTTTAGGTCACTAAGGTGGCAACGAACCTGTAGAGTGGTTCTCTTCAAGACGCCTGGTCAGCGTGAAGAGGAAGAGACCAAACCCTCCAGCATATGACAGCACGACAAAACAAATGGCCCTCAGTCCCCAGCAGCTTTCACTCTCCCTCTTACGGCAGCGAGAGGATCAGAGTGGAAGCAGAGGGTGCTAAAAATCTCTGGGTACGACCAGGCTACCATGCACGGAAACTGAACTTGGCCTGTTATAACGTAAGATCACTCATCGGTGAAGAGAGGATATTAGAACTGGAAAAGGAATTAGAAAATGTGATTTGGAATATCATTGGTTTGGCTGAAACATGAAGAAGAAATGAATCACTTATAAGTTTATCAAGTGGAAATCTGCTGTACACCAATGGAAACAGTGAAAGGAGTGAAGGTGGAGTTGGGTTTCTGGCCCATAAAGATTTTAAAAACAACATTTTGGAATTCAAAAGCACATCACCAAGGGTGTCAAGACTAAGGAAACACCCAGGATTTCCATGCGGTTATAATGATTTATGGACCAACGTCAAGCCATGATGATGAAGAGGTTGAAGAAATGTATACCGAAATTGAGAGTCTTCTAGATGAACATAAAACTCACTATACTATCATTATTGGGGAACTTCAGTTCTGAGGTTGTAAAGAGACAAAACAGCGCAGAAAGGGGAACTATAGGAAATTTTGAAATTGGTGAAAGAAATGAAAGGGGTGAAAGACTTGTTGAATTTGCAGATTCTCAAAGACTGTCACTAATGAACACTTTTTTCAAGAAAAGCGTGAACAGAAAGTGGACATGGAAGAGTCCAAATGGATTAACAACTAATGAAATCGATTTCATCCTCACTAACAGAAGATATATTGTGAATGATGTTACCGTCCTGAATAAGGTAAATCTTGGAAGTGATCACACAATGGTAAGATGTACACTTGATATAGATGTAGGAAAGGAAAGGAAAAACCTGACTCGAGTAAATAATACAGAGGTCTTTGAGATAACAGAAGAGGAGAAAAAGCAGTATGTACTGGAACTTAAGAACAAGTTGGAGCTTCTGCAGACTGCTCAGGACCAAGATATCGACGAGGAATATTACAATTTTCTGAAAGTGATAAAGCCCAAGAAACCTATAGGGAAACAGAAATCCAAAGAATAAAAAATTAGTCAAGAAACGCTTGTCATGATGAACCGAAAACGACAAATGAAGTGTAAGAAAAACGCTGACAGGGAGAAAATTGAGTATACTAAGTTAAGCAAAGCCATTAGAAAGAGACTCAGAAAGGACATAAGAAGATTTAACGCAATAAAAGTAAAACAAGCATTAAGGGAAAACAAAGGATTTAAATCAACAGCGATGAGCAATAATACAGAAAGACAAATGATACTGAAACTGAAGAATAGCGATGGTGTACTTATAAACAGCAGCGAAGGCATAATTCAAATAGCAGAAGACTACTATAGAGAATTATACAAGGAACGACGGAATGATGCCAGCAGTGGGGAAGATGGATTGCAAAGTAGCAACGCATACAACATACCCGATATTCTCTCTGATGAGGTAGAACATGCATTGAAGAAAATAAAGAATCAGAAAGCCCCGGGGGAAGATGAAGTTACTGTAGAGTTGTTAAATTGGGAGGAAGAGACATAACACAAAAACTGGCAAGGCTCTTCACAAAGTGCATTAGAAAAGGTGTGACGCCTAAGCAGTGGAATAATGCAATCATAGTTTTGCTGCATAAGAAAGGAGATAAATCAGAAATTGGAAACTATAGACCAATTAGCTTGTTATCCCACATCTACAAGTTGTTCACAAGGGTCATTACTAACAGATTAGAAAGAATACTTGATGAGAATCAACGGAAAGTGCAAGCTGGCTTTAGAACAGAATTCTCGACTATGGATGACCTTCACGTAATATCACAGCTAATGGAGAAAGCAAATGAATATAAAACACCATTATGCCTGGCATTTATGGATTATGAAAAGGCAGTTGACTCCATACAGCATAAGGCAATGTTTCAGGCACTGCAAAGACAAGGCATAGATACCCCACATAATATGATTTTGAAGAAAATATATGAGAGTGCTACCTCCTTCATTAGACTAGACAAAGACAGTAGCAAATTTAAAATCGAGAAAGGAGTTCGACAAGGAGACACAATATCTCCGAAGCTGTTTACTGCTGCCCTTGAGGAAGCTTTCAGAAGATTAGACTGGTCGCAGAAAGGAGTCAATGTGAACGGAGAGTACCTAAACCATTTACGATATGCAGATGACATTGTGGTCATAAGCCACGATCCCAAAGAATTAGAGGAAAATCTTAATCGGTTATTCAGAGTTAGTAAAGATTTTGGACTAAAGATGAATACGGCTAAAACAAAAGTAATGATGAACAAGTATACCACTGACAGGGAAATAATGATTGAAGGAGCAGTAATTGAAAAGGTGGAGTCATATAATTATCTGGGACAAGTTATTAGCTGTAATAATGATAAATGGCTGGAAGTCAAGAGAAAAATAAATTTTGGATGGATAGCATTCAGGAAATCTAGTCAAATACTGAATAGCAATATCCCAGTTTGTCTGAAACGTAAAATAATGAACCAATGTATACTCCCCACCATGACTTATGGAAGTGAAATTTGGGCACTCACCAAAAGAATGGAAGAGAAGATGAGAACTACACAGAGAAGAATGGAACTAATTATATTGGGAATAAGACTGTTTGATAAGAAGAGAAACACATGGATTAGACAGCAAACTCAAGTAAAGGACATTCTTATCAAAACTAAAGAACTAAAATGGTCTTGGGCAGGACACATAGCCCGAACACATGATGACAGATGGACTAAGAAAATAATAGAATAGTACCCAAGAGTAGCTAAGAGAAAACCTGGAAGACAACAACGGAGATGGAGAGATGAAATTCATGAGTTTGTGGGTAGTAAATGGATGGTCAGTGCTCAAAACAGAAGGAACTGGAAAGTTGCTGGAGAGGCGTTCACCCTGCACTGGATTGAAAATGGCTGATGATGATGATGATGTTCTTTTATATTAACTCCCCTGACGTACCCCTTAAAGTTATTTAAACTTGCATCACTCGCATTAGGTATCCCCACATTTAAAACTTTCTGTCGTCAGAACATCTTGCTAATATGTTTGTTTGGGTAACAAACAAGAATTCTTGAGGTAGGTGCAATCGTTAATTGAACCAATAGCATCAGATAAACGCGTATCTATATTACCCTTATCCCCAAAAACTAGCAATTTCCTTGAACCATTAAGGTATCCTCAATGACACTGGCAAAACGTCTTGCACCACCTTTTTAAAAATATATCCCGTTTCTACAAAACCGGTCCTTGAGGTTGTCACAAACATTCTCCCAGACATGCCATGCAAGCTGTACTTGCTACCTGGGAATCTAAAACTGTTATAGAACTAATATTCGGGTGACACTCAAGTCAACTTAACCCAATGTTGGCGAAATCCGGTCAATCTGTGACAGCCAATTCCTCTGCTTGCACCTTCACGATGATGGGACTGTTAGTAATTCTGGGTATAGCCCTCATGCGCAAGCACACTGTGGGTAACCACCCAGGTGTGAACCAAAGTAAACGGGGGTCAAGGTGTAGCGCCCACACCACATGGAAGAAATCCCCCCTCTGTGTTACTTGGCAATACTGGGTGGTAGAGACTCTCATCAACCAGTGCAATACCACGTTGCTTATTGGAGGCTTGAAGTGACGGAACCCATGTTTAGTCTCCAGAGCTAAGTTCCGTTCAACCTTTCCCATCTCTTCCATCATGCAGTATGACTGATGTCTTTTGAGGTTATGATGGACATCATGGCGACATCCAAACTTCGTTACATTTCGAGGGTACAGCTCTAAAACATTGTTTTTATTTTATTTTATGTTTTTTTATTTTATTAATAACAAGATACACAACAGGTAACCATTAACAGTGTATCTGAGATCAGATCAATAAACATAATAACAATAATATGAAATCCAACAGGACGATAAACATTGATATAGATTCAAACAATAAAAGCATATGTACAAAAGGGGACTGTATTAAGTTAAGTTACCGGTAAAACAAGTAATAATTAATCCGTTAGAGAATAGAAAAATAATATAACAAATAATAAGCTACAATAATTAGATGTGAGCTAGTCACTTTGCAGTTTAAGTGAAGAGGCAAACTTCTGGATGGAGTTCATCAGTGATTGGGAGTTTTCAAAGAAGTCAATGCGAGAGTCATTTGCTGATTTGCTGATTCTGTTCAGTGGACTGAACTTCATTAAGTCTGTGTTGGCAGAGTCAAGGCGAAACGGTGTAAGGTTCCTGACTTGTCTACAAGGAGCATTGAAGTTTATTTTAGTCAGGATATCAGATGCTTCATAAATTCCAGTGATTACTTTGGCTAGAAGGGCGATGTCAGCAGTAACTCTTCTAGTGCACAGAGGCCTCAGATGAAATAATCACACAGCGATTCATAATACACCGAGTGATAGAATAGAGGATTGCGGTACGTAAGGTAACGGACAAAGTTTTTTTGGACTGCTTCAATTTTGTTAGTTAAAGTCTTTGTGTGAGGATTCCAGATGGGTGAACTGAATTCAAGGATTGGCAGAACAATAGTTTTATAGAGGATAACCGCATATCTGTAGCTTTTGAACTTGTATGTGTTCCGTTTGATGAATCCCAGTGTTTTGAATGCTTTGCTGGTGATTTTAAGGAAATGGGCATCGAATTTAGCACTGCTGGAAAAGAGAATCCCTAAGTCGTTAACTTGGTCACACCTTTCGATGATCACAGAGTTAACAGTGTATTCCGTATTCATTAGTTGTGGAGATCTGCAAGATGAGAAAGAGATTACTTTGCACTTCGAGGGGTTAGCAGACAAGCCATTCAGAGATAGCCACAGAGAGAATTTATTGAGAGCACATTGAAGCTGTTGAGAATCGGTAGTCTCCTTCACTGCTGAGAAGATCTTAAGATCATCTGCATAGAGAGCAACTTGAACATTGGAGGTGTACATGAAAGAAAGAAGATCATTTACGAAAACAATGAAGAGAAGAGGACCTAAGGGAGATCCTTGTGGTACTCCGCTTAGTGGTATAAAACAGTCTGAGTTCACTTGATCTATGATAACGCTCAAGGAACGATGCGTAATATAGCTGCGTAGCCATGAGAGCAAAGGGTCACAGATACCATATAGCTTAAGTTTTTCCAGAAGTTGTTCGCGCGGGATTTTATCAAATGCCTTAGATATGTCTGTGTAGACTGCATCAACTCCGAGGTATATTGCCAGAAAGGAAGTAAATTTGTGACTACTGACTCTCTTCAATCCTGCTTAAAGGAACCCTGCAATTGCGACGACCACCGCAAATAAAAATTGACAATGTCACCATTAAGTTTGTAAACCAACTTAAGTACCTAGGCGTGGTACTGGACAACAACCTCTCGTTCCAGCTGCACCTAAAGTACATAAGAAAAAAAATCAGGAGCTATTCTGCACTGGTAGCCAGAGTTACTAGGAAAGATTGGGGACTCAAAAAAAGAGCCCTGACGCTATATTACAGGACAACGTTTCTCCCAGCAATTACTTACGCCTCAGCAATTTGGTTCCCAAAAACTGCACTGGCAGTGAATAGAAGAATTCTGGACATGATCCAAAGGACCATACTCTTAACTACGACGCGTGCGTGTAGTACAGTGAGTACTCCAGCACTACAGGTACTCGCTGGAGCGCTTCCTTTGGACCTGGAGGTTGTTCGCACAGGTCTGCTATACTTGCTATCCAGGGGAGTGGCGGCCACACATCTGGACTACACAACTGACCCAGCGAACAACCTAAAAACGAAAAAAACTAGATTACAGAACCACCTGCTAAAATTATGGCAGAGAAGATGGACGGAGACCACCAAGGGTGAGATAACCAGAAGATATCTGCCTGACCTCCAGAAAATCTACCCAAAACAGCCGACCTGGTACTTCCCAGGGTACCATTTGACATCTCTAATAACAGGACACGGACCCTACAATGAGAAGCTGCACGGATTCGGACTCACAGAGGACCCAAACTGTACGTGCGGGGAGACAGAAAGCTGGAATCACATAGTGTACGAGTGCCCACAATATGAAGACCTCAGAGGGGTACTTATAACAAAAATAAGATACCTACCAAAAGGATTGGAATCCCATTTCATAGATACTGAGGATGAATATAGAGCATTATCCCAGTTCGCACAAGACCTCTTCATCAGGAGAAGGACATTAATCACCATCTACAATGATTGACATCAAGTACTACTATTGAGACACCAACCAGCACAATGTAAAGGCTGCAACTAAAGATGAGTGACACAAGCACAAGGACGGAGCTTGCCCCATGAGTAAAGAAACTTGAAACAATAGCTGCCAATAGCCATATGGCGATCTGAAGAGGGCACTCTAGCCCCCTTCACCTTTAAACCTACTTCCTTGGGGGGGGGGACATTTTCGTCCTCCTCTCCTCTCCACCCTATATCTTCTACTCTGGTGGGACATGGGCATGTCCCACTGAAAACTGGGGCTACCTACTCTATTGGCCCCATATTTCTGTCTTTCTCCCCCAGCCTTCTGCCTCCCCCCTCTCTATCTATACGCTAGCGAAAGCCCTACCCAAAAACTTAACATATCTAAATTACCTTACGCCCATAACTTGGCCTAGCAAAACTAAGCGATTCTACCCCTACGTCGACGCGTTTCTGTTTTTCTTTTTTTCTTTTTTTATTTATTTATTTATTTTTATTTTATTTTTTTTATTTATTTATTTTATTTATTTTTTTATTTATTTATTATTATTTTTTTATTATTATTATTTTTTTTTAAGGTCCTAGCTGCCGAAATCTCAGGAAATTAAGTGGCAGGACCTGCCAGAGTGAAACAGACTACTGGGTTCCTGGTCTGCCTCCACGGGGCGTAAGTGGGGCAACGTTGGGCCTCAATAGGGGCCCAGCGGCTAAATGACCAGATGAACAACGGTACAAGGCATCACACATATACAAAGTCCATACACTTTTAAATCTCTGGCTTTTCCAGTCAACTGGTTCACCCACAATGTAAACTACGAGGAGATGGGGGGAACCCCTTGTGCCGTTTGACCCTAAACACACTTACACTTACACTTACTACTGACTTGCCACTGCAGAAACCATGTTGATTCTGATCAATAAAAGGCTTGAAGAATTCGAAGAGATGTTTGTGCACTGCTGTGTCGAAGAGTTTAGCCAGGCTGTTTTGCAAGGTTATGGGTCTGTAATCGCATACGTCATTTTTATCACCTTTTTTGAAAATAGGAACTATATTGACCTGCTTAAAATGCTTAGGATACTTCCCCAGCCTGAGAGACAGGTTGAAGATCCGCAGTATGAGGGGTTTCAATGTAGTGACAGTCCTTTTCCAAAATAAGCCTGGAATGTCATCTGGGCCTCTAGTATAGTCATTTCTCATGCTTTTTAATGCCGAGTTTAAATCTTCATCAGTGATAAAGAGATTAATGAGGATATCATCTTTAACAGGTGTGAAGTCAGGAAATGAGGCAGGTCTCAATGTATCATTTGTTTGAATTCTGGAAAAGTGTTTGGCAAACTCTTGAGCAATACTGAATTCGTCAGATAAGAGAATTCCATCTGCGTTACGGAGTTGTAACTTTCTACTGGTAATGTTCTTAAGCTTCATGAAATTCCAGAATGGTTTGATATCTCTGTGAGTAAGCAGACTATCCTGAACTGACTCTGTATACATGTTGTAGGAGTTTAATATGAGAGTTTTCACTTCTTTGCGGAGTTGGCTGAATATTTCATAGTATTGACTGTCACCTGTTTGCTTATACTTGTTTCTGTAGAATTCTTTGGATTTAATTTTACGTATTAGTTCACTGTTATACCAGTGCGGGTAGGTAGAGCGTGCGGTAAGATGGGATTGAGGAACAATGTCAGATATAACTGAATGGACACAGTTAATCAGGTTGTTGGTGAGCACATCGATGTCATCCATAGCGTCAGCGAGATGCTTGTCTACATTTCTTAGAGCTAGGTTGAGCAGAAGCCAGTCAGCCTTTCTGAAATTGAATCGAGGAGTACGGGAGCTGCATTTGAAGTTATGAGAAGTCACTGTGATGTCAAAAGTAATTGGTGAATGATCCGAGTGAAATATGGGGTTGTCGGTGTGAACATCTATATGAGTAGAGGAAAATATTAGGTCGAGGTAGGCATTTTCTCTGGTTGGAAAGTTGCAAATTTGTTCCAGACCATAGCTGTGAAGCATATTAAAGAGAGCCCTAGTCTGCAGTGATGGAGAAGAAGATCCTAAATTGGCCATTTGACAGTTAAAGTCACCCAAAACCATTGCTATGTCGGCAGATTGAATTAGTGGGAAGATTGATTCCAGCGAGCTTTCTAAGTACTGGAGGTCTATATTAGTTAAGGGAGGTGGAAAATAAAGCAATACTATTAAAACTTTTAACTTGCCAAGATGAAGAAGGCAGTATACTGATTCAATATTTGTGAAATTTGATGCAGTTTCACAGAGTATATGGTTAGAGTGTATAATAGCTACTCCGCCTCCACGAGATCCTCTGTCCTTTCTATGGATTGTATATTGTCCATCTATAATCTCCTGATCATCAATATCAATGGAGAGCCAGGTTTCAGTGAGCAGGTAAATGTCGTAAATATGTGAGCCTTGGATTGCTCTGAAGTGGTTTAGGTTGCTAATTATACTTCTGCAATTCTGAAGGTAAACACTGAACAGTAGGGATCTGGGGATTCCATGACGAGAGGAGAACGTAGTATGTGTAGATAGCAGGGTATCTGATTGCTATGCCGGTGGAGAGGAGATTTTGGACTCCCTTGATGGTCTGTCCGTGAAGCGTTTTACTAGAGCCCCTGATAAAAGGGATCTTAGATTCAGCACTTTTTCTGTTTGTGATGGAAGGCATGTTATTATAAAAGATGAGTAGGCGGGACATCGTGTCTTCAGAGAACGGACATCTACTCCGAAACCATATTCTTCTTTAATTAGGTTGATAAGATCTTCAGATTTAGTGGCGGGTCAAAGTCTAGAAAGAAAAATTCGGTCTTTTGTGGGAATAATTGTGATATTATACTTGTGTTTGAGTAACTGAGATTTTTCTGCAGTAGTTATATTCTGTGATTGATGAGTTATGGCTGGAAGCTTGAAGAAAGTATCTTGAGATATAGATGCTTTAATATTTTCTGACAGTTTGTTCTGTTTTGATCTTTGGTGTGATATTTGAGACTGGCAATTAGAAACAGGTTTACTCGCTGTGGCGGCAGATCTACAGACAGGTTTGCAGACCTCATTAGATGTGGCAGCAGTTATTTTTGCATATGTTGCCTTAACTGATGTTGAAGAGGATTGCGCTTGGTGACTCTGAGCTTGTGAAATAGAGGTACAGACAGAACTGTTCCGCAGAGGAGAGTAGGTGGGAGGAGTGATTCTATTTACATAAGAAGAATCATCTAACAGAGTCTGTTTGGCAATAAATTGCTCAGTTGAATGACTTGAGTCATGAATGTTAGCAGGCTTTGGCAAATTAATATTTGCAGCAGTAGAAGTATTTAGGCCGGTGGAAGGTGAAGATCTGGTCTCAATACTGAGGGCATCGTCAGTTAATGAAGAATTCGTATTCACTTTGAGCCCATTGGTTTCGAGAGTAGGTTCAGAATTCTTCCTAGCTTCCCTTAAGTGGCAAGACATAATTGATGTGAGATTTTTAATTTGGGCGTTAATGTCAGAAATTTCAGCCTGTTGATTAGTTAATACAGTATTGTTTTATACCACAGATCTCCGTGGATAGCTCGCTGTTTCCTTCATTGAGTGTATTAGAATCCAGGAGAATTTCAGAGTTTGCAGTATGAGGTGCGCTGATTAGATGAGTTTGAATGAGGATTTTCTGCATAGTGTTAAAGAGTAGTTCCTGGAATTCAGTTGATCGCAGAATACCAAAGGTTGGATTCAGAGTTTCCGTAGGGAAGGAGTTAGCGCTGAGATCTTCTGACAGCACAGATATATGTGTTTGAGTTGATGCATCTGAGATTTGATGCGACCCCAAAGACAGCAAAGAAGGATTAGAGGCTTCATCCATGTACGATTCAGAGTCGGTATTTCTAGTTATTGGCATGATATTTGTCTCAAATGTACTAGAGTACGGCATTTCAACTTTGTTAGCGGAAGAGGAGGAAAGTGACTCAGGTTCCGTGCTGTTTGGCGTTGCAACAGTTATAGGGCTTTTCTGAGAATTTCTGAGTCGACATCTATCACAACAGAATGATTTCCGCCGACTTTTATTTAATTTTTTCAGGTCAGAATGTGTACAGTCATTGCATATTAATTGTTTGCACTCAATACATTGGACAATGGGGTCAGAGCTGGTCTCACAGATGGTGCAGACGCTAGAATTTTGACAGGAGGTAGTATTTGTCATATTGAATTCAGTTGCTGTAGTGTTACTAGATAATTTAATATCACCACAGTTGTGGTTTAGCAAGCAATTGGCACTGTGACCTGCCGGTCGCCTTAGTTGCCCTGCAGTGAAATCCACAGGGAGCAGGGGTCTAAGTAGGGAGGGAAGAACAGAGCGGCTAGGCAATACTCTAATGCCTGGTCAAGGTCAAGTGTCTGTTGGACACATGTATAAGTTGAACTACAAGATAATGGCTGAAAGCGCTTGTATGGAGTAGCAGAATGAACATGCAGAAATTCATTTAATACTTATCTGTTGTCCGTTCAAATAATACAGTACTTGCACCTGGCAGTCCAAGGGCCTATCCTTATGTGGTGGCACTAATAGGAACTTAATACTTTAAATAAAAAACACACAAAACAAGAAAAGTTTACGGAGCATATCATACAGACAGCCGGACACAATCATCCCCCTAGCGGATTTCGATTTGTCCGCAGGCAGGTGTACTAACTAGCGTTGTTCGCTAGTTAGCACACCGGACCGAACCTATTGGAGGAGGCTTCCGGATCAGCAACTCTCTAGGAGGCTTCCGGATCAGCAACTCTCTAGGAGGCTTCCGGATCAGCAACTCTCTAGGAGGCTTCCGGATCAGCAAGTGTATAATCGTGCTAACTGTACTCTGCCAGATAGTGACTAGAGGGAGTCCGAGTAGTGTGTATCCGGGGGTTATTATCGAGGCCACATTATGTCAATAGTTTCTGTGTATATTCTTACCATGTGTACGCCATATCCAAAAATTTCATTACTACATACAGCATGTCCCCCCACGTTTTGTTTCTATTGAATATATCTTGCTGCCAGTACGGACGTTTGCTTCGAGCATTCCTAAGACAAATAGAGTTAGCTAATCTGCAAAAAGATCTAAACCTCCGAAACGCTTTCTAGTCCATTTCACAAATATACGTGGTCTCAGTTTTCATCTCAATGATGTCCATTTCCACTTGCAGTCTTCCAAACCCCATGTACTTTTTCTGACAAAATCTCAGTTATCGGTTGATTCAACTACTGCTCATCTCAGATGCCCGAGTTATTCGCTGTATGATTCCTTTCGCCTCAAAGATGGTACTTGTGCATATGCCTCTTCCGATATTCGCTGCCAGAGACTTGGCAATTTGGAATCTCCTCTTATCGACCTTCTCTGGCTTAAAATCTCTCTACTTCATTGTGTTAAATTTATCTGTTGTATCTGCTGTTCTCCCAACTCCACTAAACACTTGGAGCTCTTTGACTCTCCCTTTTTGCAACTTGACTTTCTCCAGTCCAACTTTCCTAACAGTGAGGTAATTTTTCCTGGTGATTTTAATGTTCACAACTCCAGCTGTCTGCCATTCTCTAGTCACGCAGACCCAGGTGGTCGAGATCCTGAGGCTTTTGCAATTATTAATGACTTTGCACAGATTGTTGATATACCTACAAGAATACGGGACAATTGTAAACATACAGCCAACACACTTGATCTTTTACTCAGAAACAACCCTCCTAAGTACACAGTCGAGGTGTGTGGTCTTGTAGGCACCTCAAATCACAACTTGGGGATGGCCTCTTCTCCAATGGAACGTTTCTCTCATGGCCATTCTCAATTCTGTGTTGGTTGGCATTAAAAGAATGCAAAATAGGATGATCTGCGAGATTTCATTTCTTCTTTTTCTTGGTCGGACTACTGTTTTAAAACTTCTGATATCAATGTTTGCTCAGATCGTGTCAGTGAAATACATTTTCCACTATGTTGTTGTTATTGGATTTTAGGAACATCGACTACTTAGGCCATTCTTTTATACTGTCTGTGAATGGTGTGTGTTCTGAGGTCGATTTTATGTTTTGCTGGAAGAAAAATCCGAGTTTGATGGAGAAAAAATCATACTATCCTCGCCTGAGACAGACTAACTCAGCCACATTGTGAAAAATGACCTATAAATATTCCTCTCGTCATCGACAGGATTCGAACTCAAGTCTTTCCACCTGGTATGTGGAGGACGGCGATCCTACAATTAGTGCTTCTCACCTATGTGAAAAAATTTATGAAGATTTGCTATTACACATTACTTATGAACGTTACTATTTAATCAAAAAGGTATCAAATTTTAACTTCCCAGTCAGAAATACGTTGTGGGGTTAAAATTAATAAATATAGGAATTTCCAAATAAATATCAAAAATCTTATATCGATTTTGCAACAAATTTTATATAATTTTTAATGAGAAGTCTTTGCCTGCATCTTGTGCTGCATATTTGTATATCTACGTATGCTGTGTTTTTTTTTTTTTTTTCTTTTTCAAATACTACTCTGGGCAATAAAGGGTATTTATTTATACACGAATGATGGGTCCATGGTGGCAACTTAAAACGGCACATTATATCGCTGCTTGTTACTAATTTGTGGTGATCGAGGTGGTTCGGTTTCCCTTTGGAGGAAAAGCTGTTTAGGAACAAACAAAATCTGGATACAGACAAAAGACACAATGCAGATATTATGATCAATTATATGCTGTTACTTCACAGGGAAAAAAGAAGAACACAATGTAGATTGTGTAGATGTAGAGACAATCATGGAACGATAATATCTACCCTTCATTCAGAGAGACAAAATATTGCTTTATTGCTTAATACACCAATTTTTCACAAAAAGAGAACTTTCCACTGATCTTGAAGAACAAACAGGTTTTAAATCATGGCTTGGAGGTTATGGATTTCCCAATTACGGCTAATATAACGCAGACATCGTTAACGTAGATAAAGGGTTGGACCAGTGAAACAACGCCCTTGAAGGTGCTGAATTCTTGCTGCCAGTACGGACGTTTGCTTCGAGCATTTCTAAGACAAATTACAATCTAAGGTAAGGCTTTTCATTTTATTAGAAATTAAAAATATCTCACAGCAATTTGAAACATTCCCTCCACGAAACACAGGTTCACTACGAAAAATATTTTGATCCTTCCCGTGCCAAATCTGTGAACGATGGGAAAACGATTTTTTATGAAATCGTTTTCTTACCGTTAAGATGGAAGCTTGTTTAGCTTTTCTTAATGCCGTAAGCCACCAAAACAATATGATATGAACATGGCTTACTAACTTTTCAGTTTTCACCTATATCTTCTTTTTACATTGTGCTGTTTATAGCCTATTATACTTTATGTTTTGAGCTGTACTTCCTCTTATGCGTCCGCATATATATTTCCTTATGTTTAATTTATCAATGTTATTTCGCTTACATATTGTTTTATCGCTGTTAACCCCAGGCACCCCTGACCTGGTGGCCGTGAAGGGCAATATTGCGATGTAATGATTTGTATTGTGTTATTATTATTATTGCAATAAAGATTTCTGAAGGTCTCTACGCTAAACCCGAACAGAAGTCTTACAAATGTTAAGAGTAAGTGCTAGAATTTCACCAAATATTTCAGTTACACAGATGGGTATTGTAGGCCGGTATATCACCAGTGGATCAACACTTAAAGGAATCTATTCTGGTGATCATTGATCGGATGAGAGGTTTCGAACAAGTTCAGGAGTTGGCAGTTAATAGATTTCTTAATTGCTTTGGAAAGGATAGAGAAGTGCAGTGGGACGATAATCCGACGGAAGGGATTTTTACAATTTTAGGAACTGGCTCATATAATATGAGGATATTTCCGAGAAGAAGGAAAAGGCCCAGTGGAATAACAAAGCGTAAAAAGGCGAAATAGAAAAAGAACATACTCGCAGCACATGTTCATATTTCCAAGTGATGGTTTTGAGAACAAATGGAGAAATGCCATCAGAACCTGTAGCATTATTGGCATCAAGACTTCAAAATTGTTCTGACATTCTTTTGACTGAAAGCTGCAGGAGACACTGAGTGGAGTGTCCTTGGAATATTAGGAGGTGATTTACCAAAATCATCAATAGAAGTAAAAGTAGAATGTCAGTAAATCGACTTCTCTTTAGCTGAGAAGACAATAAAACAATCAAATTTTAGCAGAAGGGCAAATTTTTACAGTTTGTAGCTTTGATTTGACAAGAGATTAGAATGCTCGACTCTGATTTAGACAAGAAGGAAGTTTTATATTCTTAGCCCGTTCAACTTCTAGTATGGATCGATCAATAACTGCTTTACAGTTGTCGAGCTTTATTATAAGAAATGACACATGAAGATGAGCTGGGCAGAACATTAACTTGGAGATTTGGCTGCCAACCAATTATGATATGCAACATTCTTCTCTTGACCAGCTGTAGCATATTTATTGCAAAACCAAGATTTACATGAAGGTTGAAGTTTTCAGTTGGAGTATGTAAGAAAGAATCTCATCCCGACAGCAATAATTGCACTGTCACGATCAGAGAAATCATTGACATCAGTAATCCAACCAAGGAAAGGAAGAACAGAAATCTCGCAAATCGTTCCATTTTGCATCCTTCTAATGCCAAACAACACGAAGCTGAGAATGACCAAGATGGAAAAGTTGCAAGGAGAAGAAACCATCGTCAAATTATGATCTGGGGTGCCTAGAGGACCATGTGCCTTGAGGAGTTATCCTTAAGAAAACGGTCAAGCGTTTTGGGTGTGTAGTTGAGATTTTCTAGTATTCTGACTGGTAAATGAACAACTATGCGAGGCGTTTAGTAATTGCAACGTCCTTAGCATCTCGATTATCTGGCTCCGTGTGACCTAGAAAACTGAAGCCAGAAGGAGTTGTTAATTACCTAAAGTTCGAATAACTGGAGAAATCGACTTTCGGAGAAAGGAACTCAAAGATTTCCAAGTGATTAGTGGAACTGAATTATCAATAGAGGCAGCAGATGAATTTAACAGAACGGGGTAGGGAGATTTTAACCCAAAGAAGATCAAAAGAGGAAAATCTAAATACAGCATATGAATATGGTGAAGTTGGAATCGTATGCATATGTCGCTCTAATACTGAAATTCAGAAAAACTACATCAGTCTTGTTCTCTCAATGTGAATATTAGAATGGATATATGCAAAAGTACCACCTTTTAAGCGAAAAGAATATTTAGGACAACTACGTGAGCAATGGTTGAGTCAACTGAGAATTGGGGTTGTGTCGAAAAAGTAAGTGAGTCTAGGAAAATTGTAAGTAGATATGAACATTACTGAGATTGCGCTTGACACCAGGTATATTTATTAAATGGGTGAGGAATTGTTTTTTCTGGAAGTTGGAATCTTTTCACACATGAATTTTTTCTGTGAGTTTGACTATTCATATTGCATTTAGTAGATAAAGTAAAAGTAGGTTGTTTGTTGTTGAGGTTTAAACGCATGAACAACTTAGCCATAATGACACTTGCATATAATTTGTCTTTATACAGGGTGTCTCAAAAATATTGGTACAAACGTTCAGGGGAGGTAGGTAACATCTAAAGGAATGTGAATCGCATAGGAACCCATAACCGGAAACGTCACAGGAAAGTAGTAGCAGAGGCACAAGAAGCAGAAATGACACAACACAGTAATTAGTGGCAAACATTTATTTGACATAATATTAACAATGGAGTACGAGATTGATGCATTTCATGATGTTACAACAGATGCTCGAAAGTTCCACCATAAGACACGATGCATGCGCATCACCGATGCAGCATGGATTGGCGGACACGGTCGAAGACACCTGGAGTTTCTTTGACAGTAGCAGCAGCGCAGACGAGTCTCGTCACGAGATCCATTTCCGTCTCCACAGGCGATTCATACACGATAGATTGAGGGCACCCCACGAAAAGAAATCAAGGCTCGATAAATCAGGTGAGCGTGGGGGCCAGGAAACGGGTCCGCCACGGCCAATCCATCGACGCCCAAAACGCCTGTTCAAAATGGTCACGAACACCCCTTCCATAATGGGCAGGCGCCCGTCATGTTGAAACCAAATGTTGCATCTCACATTTGCTGGAACATCGACAAGTAACCCTGGTAGAACTTGTTCAAGAAAGATCCGATATTTAGAGGAGTTCATGTGATGGTAACAGGTATGGGCCGACTAAGCAGTCACCGACCATACCTGCCCACACATTTATTGCGAAGCGATGTTGTGCCGCATGGGGGCGCACACCGTGTGGGCCTTCTGCTAATCCACACACTAGGTGGATGTCTGCCAGCTCACAGTTCGTATATCGATGCATGCTCTTCGTGCGGCGACTACTGCTTGAATGAGTAAACCAGAAATTTTCCCTCTCGCGAACTGATGAAAAACGCCGTGTACCGACTTACGGTGACGTTTCCGGTTATGGGTTCCTATGCGATTCACATTCCTTTATAAGTTACCTACCTCCCCTAAACGTTTGTACCAATATTTTTGAGACATCCTGTATAATAGTATATACTTCGTATACATATTGTCTATATATAATTGTATATATTTATACTTTGTATATAATTTGTCTGCAATTTGCATGTGTTCTCTGGTCGATTTGTTGTTCGCTAGACAAAAACCCGAATTTTCCAACAAAAAAAAACATGCTATCCTTGCTTGCAATCGATGAAATCATCCATGTTGTGAAATATGACGCATAAAAATTCCTCGAGTCATTGACGATTTCGGAACTCAGGTCTTTTCCACCCGTTGTGGTGAAGAAGTTGTTCTTACCAACTGTGATATTCACGAGAGCTGCATAAGATGTGCAGAGAGGAAAAATATACCAAGCCCCTTGATATTACGTGGCTTCAATAATGTCCCGCCTCAGCTTATACACTAGATGGACTCGCTGTAGTCAATATCTACCAGAGCAGAGGGAGCAAGATGATATACAAATAAAATCTAAGGACGTGCGTCCAGTTGACATGAGAGGAGAGTGGAATGTTCAGTCAGTTTGGTATGATATACACACTGGGAAAGGAAAAATGAGATTAGGTGTGTGTTATAAGCGTAATGACTCTGATGAGTATAATGAACAGTTGTGCAGAGAAATAGAGTGGGCCAGTAAATCAGAATGTCTTGTAATGGCGGATTTTAACTTTCCAGATATTGACTAGAACACGCTAGCAAGAATTATGTGGATTTATTGGGTGACTGTTTTCTACAGCAACATATTCGAGGTTCGGGGTCTTGATCTGATTATCAGAAGTGATGACTCATAAATTAGGAATTTGCAGATGAAGGAACTACTAGGTGAGAGTGGCCACAGTCTGGGATTTACTGAAAGATGTAACTACCATCAAGAGTTTTTGTTTTAGTCATATTTCCATTATATAAAGCTATAGTTAGGCAACACTTGGAATACTGTGTTCAAGTGTGGAGACTGCACCTGAAGAAAGACATTGTTCTTCTTGAGAGAGTCCAAAGACAGGTAACCGGCTTGGTGAGATCAGAAAAAAGGCTTCCATATGAGAAAAACTTCGAATATGTGGGTTGCAGAGAGTGGAAACTAGGCACCTTACAGGGACTTGATTGAGGTGTTTTAGGCTCTGAGAGGCATATGGTAGCAGATATTCGAGAAGTTGAAGCTCATTGAGCAGGACAAGGTTTCTCAAAATGGAAAGTGGAATGCAATGTGCTATCATCGGCAAAACTATGGATAGGATTTCCAGTCAATGGAGGAAGGTCATTAATATACAAGAGGAAAAGACCTGAACCTTGGGGAACACCAGCATTTGTGGAGAAGTTAGAAGACAGAGAGCCATCTACTATCACCCTCAGTAGTGATCAGAGAGAAAACTGAATAACCAATTACAAAAAACATTTGGAAAACCATAAGATGGAAGGTTGTTTAGAAGACTTTAGGCCAAACACGATCGAAAGCCTTTGAGATGTCAAGAGCAACTACTTGTGTTTCACCGAACCTTTCCATTGAATTAGTCAATAAATGGGTAGCATAAGCGCTAGAATATCATCAGTTGATCGACATTCATGGAATCCATACTGGCGATCGTTGATCGTACGGAAGTTTCTAGGTTGTTTAAGAGTTGCCGGTTAATTGATTTCTCCATTACTTTAGAAAGAGTAGAAGTAATTGCAATAGGACGATAATTGGATGGAAGGGATTTGTCACCCTTTTTAGGAACTGGTTGGATATGAGCTAATTTCCAAGCAGAAGGAAAAACACCTTTGGAATAAGAAAGTGAAAAAAGGCGACAAAGAATAGAAGTTCAGGAGCACAGGTGTTGAGAACAAGTGGAGAAATGCCATGAGGACCTGGTGCTTTCTTTGCATTAAGATTCGTCAAAATCCTTCCGACATCCTTTTGACGGAAGACCACAGGAGGCATTGGATGGAGTTGGTTGGGAATGGTGGGGGGTGTTTTACGAAGATCATTAATACATAACTTTGAAGAAAAATGGGATGCTAGCAGGTCAGCTTTATCCTTGGCTGAAGTGACAACAGAACCATCTAGTTTTGACAGAAGTGGGAGCAGAGATGGGCAAAGTTTGCGGCCAATAGCTTTGGCAAGAAACCAGAATGCTCGGCTACAATAGGGCAAGAAGGAAGTTTTCTACACTTATCCTGTTCAAAACCTAATTGGGACGGATTAATAACTGCTTTAGAATTGTTGCGAGTTTTAGTTAGGCAGAAAATGAAACTGAAGAATTGGAAACAAACCAATTACGATATGAAACGTTCTTCTCTTGAACAGCCTTAGCACATTTATTGGAAAACCAAAGTTTAGATAAAGGACGAGATTTTAAAGTGGAGTGTGGAATAAAGGATTCCATTCCTACAAGACTAATTTCACCGACACGATCTGAGCAAACGTTAGCATCAGAAAAGAAAAGAAATCTCGCAGGTCATCCAGCTTTGCATTCTTGCAATGTCGAACGATACGAGGTTGGGAATAGCTATGAGATAATGGCTTCATTGGAGAAGAGACAATCACCAAGTTGTGATCTGAGGTGCCTAAAAGGACCACTCACTTCGACTGTGTACTTAGAAGGGTTGTTTGTGAGAAAAAGATCAAGCGTGTTGACTGTATGATTAGGGTTTTCCAATATTTTTGTAGGTAAATGAACAATCTGTGCAAGGTCATTAGTAATTGCAAAAGCCTCAGCATCTCCATGAGCTCGTTCGGTGTGACTACAATACGGAAGCCAGCTGGAGTTGTGAACATTGAAATCACCAAGGAAAATTACCTCACTGTTAGGAAAGTTGGACTGGAGAAAGTCAGTTTGCAAAGAGCTCCAAGTGATTAGTGGAGTTAGGAGAACGGTAGAGATAACAGATGAATTTCACACAATGAGGTAGGGAGATCTTAAGCCAGGGAAGATCGAAAACAGCAGATTCTAAATTACCAAGTCTCTGACAGGGAATATTGGAACGGACATATGCAGAAGTACCACCTCTGATAAGCGAAAGGAATCATGGAGCAAATAATTTGGGCAACTAAGATGAGCAGTAGTAGAATCAACCGATAACTGAGATTCTCTCAGAAAAAGTAGATGGGGTTTGGCAGACTGCAAGTGGAAATGGGCGTCATCGAGATTAGAATTGAGACCACGTATATTTGTGAAATTAACTAGGAAGTGTTTGGGAGGTTTAAATCTTTTCGCAGATAAGTTTACTCTATTATTTGGACAATTCATGGTGTATTCAATAGTAAGAAAAGTATGAGGGGGGGGACATGCTGTATGACGTAATGAAAATTTTGGATATGGCGAACACATGGTAAGAATATACCCAGATCCTTGACATAACGTGGCCTGGACAATGCCCCCCCCCCCCGGATTCTTTCTTGTACTCCCTCCAATCACTATCTGAGAGTAGAGTTAGCAAGATTATACGCTAGCTGATCTAGAAAGCCTCCTAAAGAGTTACCAATAGGTTCGGTCTGGTGTACTAACTAGTGGCCGGCCTGCGCACACCGTTTTAGAGCTGTACCCTCGAAATGTAAGGAAGATTGGATCGCGCCATGATGTCCATCATAACCTCAAAAGATATCAGTCATAGTGCATGATGGAAGAGATGGGAAACGTTGACCCGAACGTAGCTCTGGAGACTAAACATGGGTTCCACTCTTCAAGCCTCCAATAAGCAAAGTGGTGGTATTTCACCGGGTGATGAGAGTCATCTACCACCTAGTATTGCCTGCTAACACAGATGGGCGACATTCTCCATGTTGTGTGGGTGCCACACCTCGACCCCTGCTTACGTTGTTTCACACCTGGGTGGTCACCCACAGTGTGTTTGTGCATAGAGGTTATACCCAATGTCTATTTCATTTTCTCTTATTATTTTATTTTTATTCTTATTTTATTTTGTTATTTTATTAAATTAATTAATTTATTTATTTATATTTTATTTTTATTTATTTATTTTTGCTGGTGCTGCATAAGCTATAGGCTTCCTTGCACTATGTGCCCGTTGCTAATATTAATAATAATATTATATGGTTTTAAAACCAGAAATGTTGCGAAAAAACTACTCCCAAATCTTTATTATTATTTATTGTAATAGTAAAATACTTAAGTATTTTACTATTATAATAAATGAGTTTACATACTATTTATTGCTTTAAATAGTATCATAATAAAATCAAATTTATTATAATAGTATTATTATAAATTTGATTTTATTATAATACTATTTAAATATTTTGAGTAAAATATTTAAATATTTTACTCAAAATCAAATAAGAAAAGAAGAACGTTTTGCTTTTTCGCCCTTTCAAAGTACCCACATCTACCTTGTGTAAAACTATCCATGGTTGAATTGTTCCGTAAATAATTAAATTAATTTAATAAAATAAAACTTTAACACAGTACAGTTTTATCAGTAGTCATCAAAAATACGCAATAAGGTGAACTTATTTGAAAACTGCGCACCATCAATGAGTGTTATTTTAACAATTTAAGTTATGGAATGCCTACATATTGATCGATCTAATTTAAATTCTCCACTAACCCAAAATTTCTGCTCTGCAGTCGACAACCCAGTTCTGAAAGTAAATTCAAACTTAGAATCATAATTATTGGTTACCATTAGATTCTCAATTCCTGGAAAAAAGAGGGTTGCGCAACCGAGAACTAGATGCTTCATTCTTGGAAGACAAAGGTTGTGCAACCCAAAACTTGATTTTTCTGAATTTCTGACAGCTTTACTAACCACGTTTTTATATTTCATAAATAATGAGTTTTTGTTTTTTCTTTCGGAATTTCGAAAGCACATTCTTTCCAAATTATTATAGTTTTCTTTTACAAGGACACCTTTAATCAAATGAGATAAAAAAAATAACATAATGTATCAATCAGATTCACCAGTGCTAGTGCAAATATTGACTCCACAATTCTATCAGAATCAACCAATGAAAAATGCATAAAAATGTTGCTGGCCAGTGTGCGTTTCTCGAGGACATTATAAAATGAATATGAATTGAATTTTAATTTATTTACCAAATGCTGCATATGCTTTTACCAGTTTAAGGTATTGTATCACCAAAGTTCCAGATATTTACTAGAAGACAAAATATCTGTTCTAGCACTATTAGCTCGTACCTATTTATTGGGTGTTAATAGATATGATTATGCAAAATTACACCTGACTTAACGTTTTTCGAGGAGCTTTAATTAATTTTGTTCTCTTTATCACTAACAACTTTTCAGGGATCCACTTTTGAATATTCAACAGAGCCGCCTGAAAATCACGAATCATTTTTTTCGAATTCCTTCTTATGGTGTATAACATAACATGGTTAGCGTGCATTGTAATATTAATTATTTTTAATTGCATTAGAGATATCATTTATAAAGACATTTAAAAATCTCGAAGTGGACTGTGTCTTGAGATCCATCCCTACATTCACGGCATGTTACCTAATGATAATGGTCAGTAAGGGTTCTACGAATAAGATAAATAACAAATAACTGAGATAAGGAATTCTGGTCCCAGAATTATACACCTTATTTCTAATAATTTAAGAATTTGAAAGATCTGTTAAAATAATAGGAATGTAATTATTGGCGTTTAATTAAAAATGTTCATTTTTTAACTTGTGCAAAAACTAATGCATTACTCTTATATTTTCAACAACAAATAAATTATTACTCAAGAAATGAAAACTCGTAAAGTAAGAAACAATGTGAGAAATTTAATATTTTGTCATTAGTTTTTTTTCACGAACTACGTTGAAATATGCGTGTAATTAAATGTTCATAAAAAGAGCTTTTCTTTAAACAGGCAAGACTTTAAAATTGAGTAAGCTGGAAGGAATAAAGCTAGTTATTTACATCCAAGAAATTTGGACCGCAGGAGCTTCTATCAATTATAGAAATTATATCTAACAAGACAGATTTGTTATTCTTCAATTTCTTTATGTGTTTAACGATAAACGGAATACCTTCACACTGAAATTAAAAAGTAACTCGAGTTGATCATATGAAGTCAGGTATTAACCTGATGTAACTTTGTAGAGAAAATGATTTCACTATAATCGCTGTATCGCTTGGATAATCGCTTGTGTAATCGCTTCAATACAGCGATTATACTGGAAAGAATAAGGAGGGTAGCTTTTGCTATTAATTTATTTTTAATAAAACAATCCTCCCCGAAATGTTACCACCTTTGTCGCGGTGAGGAGGCTTGAGTATCCCGATGACCCAGAGAGCTAGGCTAGCGGTAGCTAGACTACCGGTAGGGCCACCCTAGCCAGACAGGTCAAAGGGTAGGGATCAGACGAAGAATAACATACTGGTCCTCCAGGTTGGGGAGTTGTGCGGGAGGCTGGTTCCCTCACCGTGTAAAAAAATTAAAACTCATAAAGCTCAAAGAGGAAAACCGGACGAAGGGATGCAACTCTCGGACTGGAAAAAGGAAACGAAAAGGAACAACGGACATTTTAAATAATGCAACATGGAACATAAGAGGAGGATTAGGATATAAAGAAGTCGAGCTACTTGAACATTTAAAACAGAAGTAATAACAGACACAAAGGAAAAAAATTAAAAGGTACGAAAGATTACGATTCTTATACAATGATATACAGTGGAGTAGATCAAAAGGAAAGAGCTAGCGGAGGGTTAGCAGTATTAGTATATTGGAAATGGAAAACCAAAATACAGAGCTACAAATTTAAATAATAGAATAATAACAGTAAGATTTAAATTAGGCAGAGGTTATTTATGTATAATTGGAATTTATGCTCCAGAAGATGGAAAAGAGGAAGAAACAGATATATTTTATTTAGAGCTACAAAAAGAACTAGATAAGAATATAAAAAAGGACCATGTAGTCATTTTGGGAGATTATAATGCTCGAGTAGGGAATAAGCCAATAAAAATATTATGGGATGTTATGGAGAAAATAAAGTAAATGGATATAAATTAAGAGGTTTTGCAACATTTAATAATTTAAAGATTAAAAAATATATTTTTAAAGAAAACATGATATATATAAATATACATGGTCGGCAAGAGGTACACAATCAATAATATACTGTGTAATAGTAAATCAAAAATTAGCAAAACAATGCCGAGATACTAGGGTGTTTAGAGGATATGATATTAATTCAGATCATTTTTCGTAGCTTCAAAAATAGAGTTATGAAAGTATACAAAATTTATATGAAAAAAAGGATTAAAGACGAAATAAGTAAAACATGAGAGAGAGAATAAAGAAGAAGAATGGAATAATACACGAAATATAATTCAAAAGATAGCAAAAGAGACACTAGGACAATTAGGAAAACTATAAGAAGAGGAGGATAAAGATATGGAATGAAGAAACAGCTAAAGTAGTACAAGATAAATATCTTAAATATATAAAAAACAGGACAAGTGAGAATGAAGAAATATATAAAACAAGAACGCAATAAAACTAAAGATATAATAAGGAAGGCTAAAGCAGAAACATGGGATAGATTTATAAGCACAATAGAACATGATGTTCATGGAAGACAAAATTTGGCATATAAAATGATGAAACGCTTGAATAGCACAGAGAAAGATACTTCAAGAATAAATATAATAAACGAAGAACAATGGAAAAACCATTATGAAGAATTGTGGAAAGAACCAACATATCAAACAGAAGAGACGTAGTTAGACCCAGTTAGTGACAAAGTTCCGATAACGAAGGAAGAATTGGAAAAGGCATTGAAAGCTACAAAAAATTGGAAAGCAGTAGGAATTGATGGTATAAATGCAGAACTGATCAAGTATGGAGAAAGTGTTTTAAAAGACAGGATACTAAATTTATTTAATAACTGTTGGGAACAATGCAAAATACCAGAAGAATGGAAGATAGCAAAAATTATTTCAATATTTAAAAAAGGAAATAGAAATTATACAAAGAATTATAGAGGGATTGGCGTACTAAACACACTATATAAAATGTACAGCAAAATAACAAATAATAGAATTAAAATTATCTCCGATGAAATATTAATAGAAGAACAGGCAGGATTCAGAAAAGGAAGATCATGTACAGATAATATATTTATATTAAAACAAATAAAAGAAAAACGAAGAGAGTTTAATTTAGAAACGCATTTATAGATTATGAAAAGCATTTGATCGAGTAAACAGACGAAAACTATGGGACATATTGAGTAATAAAGGATACCCAAAGCACCTTACAAAAATAATACAGAGTTTATATCGAGGAACAAAAATAGTAATAGATACAGTTAATAAATTAACAGAAGAATGTATAATAAATCAAGGAGTTAGGCAGGGATGTATCTTGTGACCAATGCTGTTTAAACTAAAAAAACATAGCAAATCTATGACGTGAATAGAAACATTATGAAATTCTATGATAAAAAAGCAAAGGTATATGAAATAAGGCTAATTAGCTCAACAACAGCCGCAGGCAGAGTGACTTTTTCATCACTACTTTGGAACGAGCAACAGCCTTGAGAGCAAGCCGCTGGGGATTTCAAGAACTGCTGGGAATCACCATGAAAAAAAAATAATAATAATAAATACATGGGCTTTGTTAGGGTAACTAAGAGTAAGAACAAGTGCATGTATACTTTCATGTACACCAATGCTAGTAGTATGGCAAATAAATTTTATGAATTTGAAGTGCCTGTCAAGACATCAAATGCATTATCAGAGACATAGTGTCACTTAGAAACAAGGGATGCAGAATTCCAATATGGGGAGCACAATGTGTACAGAAAGGACACAAACAAAAACCCAATTATATTAGGGTCACCTGATAAGTTAATACATCATCATCAGCCATTTTCAATCCACTGCAGAATGAAGGCCTCTCCAGCAACTTTCCAGTTCCTTCTGTTTTGAGCACTGGCCATCCATTTACTACTCAAAAACCATTGAAATTCATCTATCCATCTCCGCCTTTGTCTTCCAGGTTTTCTTCTAGCTCCTCTTGGGTACCATTCTGTTATTTTCTTGGTCCATCTGTCATCATGTCTTCGAGCTATGTGTCCTGCCCAAGACCATTTTAGTTCTTTAGTTTTGATAAGAATGTCCTTTACTTGAGTTTGCTGCCTAATCCATGTGTTTCTCTTCTTATCTAACAGTCTGATTCCCAATATAATTCGTTCCATTCTTGGCTGTGTAGTTCTTAGCTTCTCTTCCATTCTTTTGGTGAGTGCCCAAGTTTCACTTCCATAAGTCATGGTGGGGAGTATACATTGATTCATTATTTTACGTTTCAGACAAACTGGGATATTGCTCTTCAGTATGTGACTATATTTCCTGAATGCTATCCATCCAAAATTTATTCTTCTCTTGACTTCCAGCCAATTATCATTATTACAGCTAATAACTTGTCCCAGATAAGTATATAACTCCACCTTTTCAATTACTGCTCCTTCAATCATTATTTCCCTTTCCGTGGCACACTTGTTCATCATTACTTTTGTTTTAGCCATATTCATCTTTAGTCCAAAATCCTTACTAACTGTGCATAACTGATTAAGATTTTCCTCTAATTCTTTGGGATCGGGGCTTATGACCACAATGTCGTCTGCAAATCGTAAATGGTTTAGGTACTCTCCGTTCACATTGACTCCTTTCTGCGACCAGTCTAATCTTCTGAAAGCTTAAGATTAAGATTCAGGGCAGCAGTAAACAGCTTCGGAGATATTGTGTCTCCTTGTCGAACTCCTTTCTCGATTTTAAATTTGCTACTGTCTTTGTCTAGTCTAATAAAGGATGTAGCACTCTCATATATTTTCTTCAAAATCATAATATATGGAGTATCTATGCCTTGTCTTTCCAGTGCCCGAAACATTGCCTTATGCTGTATGGAGTCAAATGCCTTTTCATAATCCACAAATGCCAGGCATAATGGTGTTTTGTATTCATTTGCTTTCTCCATTAGCTGTGATATTACGTGAAGGTCATCCATAGTTGAGAATCCTGTCCTAAAGCCAGCTTGCTCTTTCGGTTGATTCTCATCAAGTATTCTTTCTAATCTGTTAGTAATGACCCTTGTGAACAACTTGTAGATGTGGGATAACAAGCTAATTGGTCTATAATTTCCAATTTCTGATTTATCTCCTTTCTTATGCAGCAAAACTATGATTGCATTATTCCACTGCTTAGGCACCACACCTTTTCTAATGCACTTTGTGAAGAGCCTTGCCAGTTTTTGTGTTATGTCTCTTCCTCCCAATTTTCACAACTCTACAGTAACTTCATCTTCCCCCGGGGCTTTCCGATTCTTCATTTTCTTCAATGCATGTCCTACCTCTTCAGGAAGAATATCGGGTATGTTGTATGTGTTGCTAATTTGCAATCCATGTTCCCCACTGCTGGTATCATTCCCTCGCTCCTTGTATAATTCTCTATAGTAGTCTTCTGCTATTTGAATTATGCCTTCTCTGCTGTTTATAAGTACACCATCGCTATTGTTCAGTTTCAGTATAATTTGTCTTTCTGTATTACTGCTCATGGCTGCTGATTTAAATCCTTTGTTTTCCCTTAATGCTTGTTCTACTTTCCTTGTGTTAAATCTTCTTATGTCCTCTCTGAGTCTCTTTCTAATGGATTTGCATAACTCAGTATACCCAATTTTCTCCCTGTCAGTGTTTTTCTTGCTCTTCATTTGTCGTTTTTGGTTCATCATGACAAGTGTTTCTTGACTAATTTTTTCTTCTTTGGATTTCTGTTTCCCTATAGGTTTCTTGGGCTTTATCACTTTCAGAAAATTGTAATATTCCTCGTCGATATCTTGGTCCTGAGCAGTCTGTAGAAGCTCAAACTTGTTCTTAAGTTCCAGTACATACTGCTTTTTCTCCTCCTCTGTTATTTCAAAGACCTTTGTATTATTTACTCGAGTCAGTTTTTTCCTTTCCTTTCCTACATCTATATCAAGTGTACATCTTACCATTCTGTGATCACTTCCAACATTTACCTTATTCAGGACGGTAACATCATTCACAATATATCTTCTGTTAGTGATGATGAAGTCGATTTCATTAGTTGTTAATCCATTTGGACTCTTCCATGTCCACTTTCTGTTCAACCTTTTCTTGAAAAAAGTGTTCATTACTGATAGTCCTTGAGATTCTGCAAATTCCACAAGTCTTTCACCTCTTTTATTTCTTTCACCAATTCCAAAATTTCCTATAGTTCCTCTTTCTGCGCTGTTTTGCCTTTTCCCAACCTTAGTATTGAAGTCCCCCATAATAATAGTGTAGTGGGTTTTCTGCTCATCTAGAAGACTCTCAATTTCAGTGTACATTTCTTCAACCTCTTCATCATCATGGCTCGATGTTGGTGCATAAATCATTATAATCTTTAGTTTGTACCTCTTAGAAATCTTGAATATTAGTCTTGATACCCTTGGTGATGTACTTTTGAATTCCAAAATGTTGTTTTTAAAATCTTTATGGACCAGAAACCCAACTCCACCTTCACTCCTGTCCCTGTTTCCATTGGTGTACAGCAGATTTCCACTTGACAAACTTATAAGTGATTCATTTCTTCTTCTTGTTTCAGCCAAACCGATGATATTCCAATTCACATTTTCTAATTCCTTTTCCAGCTCTAATATCCTGTCTTCACCGATGAGTGATCGTACGTTATAACATGCCAAGTTCAATTTCCGTGCATGGCAGCCTGGTCGTACCCAGAGATTCTTAGCACCCTCTGCTTCCACTCTGATCCTCTCGCTGCCGTAAGAGGGAGAGTGAAAGCTGCTGGGGACTGAGGGCCATTTGTATTGTTGCGCTCTCATTGCTGGAGGGTTTGGTCTTTTCCTCTTCACGCTGACCAGGCATCTTGAAGAGAACCACTCTACACGTTCGTTGCCACCTAAGTGACGTAACAGGGCTTACCATCGAGAAGGTGTGCATGAGTGGATTTTAGGGAGGCAGGCCAACCGGACTTCTCCTAAATCTTCTGTAATAGAGAGATATTGGATCCATCAGTGTTTTAGGCTGAGTGTCTGATAACACACAGGATACCTGTTCCCCTCTAAGCCCCCCTAAGTTAATACATATAACCGTATATGTATTGTGTCTGTAAATTGCCTGTGTTCTCCGGTCGGTTTGCCTCTTTTGCTGGACGAAAAAAACCCAGTTTCTGGGGCAAAACCTTCCTATCCACCCTTGCGACCAACTATTTCAGCCAAGGAGTGAAAAAACCCATTAAAATTCTTTGCGTCAACGATGGGTACAGAAAGGCTAGGCAGGATAGGAGGGGGAGAGTTATGCTCGTAGTTAAGAAACATATTTTCCGCTACCACAACTACCATGATGGCACAAGCACGACATCCCGAGGTTGAAATTCCTGATCGTTGAAAAGAGGCTGGTCTTCACAGCCAAACTCATCTCAGGCCAAATATCATCTCCAAATATTTGGAATGCTTGCTCTTAGAGGATTCCACAGCCAAGCCTAAGGTCGGTACCAGCACTTGTGGCTCACCACAACAGGCTTGTACTCACCGAAAGATTTCTGCCCAAGCAGATGCTCGCTGTCCTCAACCGTGCGGACGCCGACATCGACACCATAATAAGTAAAAAGAAGGACAGACACAACTTTATCAAAGCTCTTGAAACCTGAATCACTGCCAAGCTGTATTTGTTTTTTTTTATTTGTGTTCAGCTCCTTGTTTTTATGATGTATTTGTATTTCTTTTTGCATTTGTAATCTGTATTTTGTAGCCTTTTGTATGTGTTCGCTATATTTTGTAGCCATTTGAATTTGTACTTATGTTATCTATAGGTGAACCCCTGGCGCTCGTCGCCGTGATGGGATATTGTGCTGTAATTCTACTTCACAATAAAGATTTATTTATTTATTTATTTAAATAAAATCTAAGGAAGTGCATTGAGTTGACAGTAGTGGCCAGTGCAGTGCTGGATCAGTTTGGTGTAATATAAGCAGTGCAATAGCAAAAATGAGAGTAGGAGTGCGTTATAGGCCGAATAACTGATGCATACAACGAAAAGCTGTACAAAAAAATAGAATTGATATACAGGAATTTTGCCAGCAGGGATAGAGTAGTGATTATATAATGGTTTAAGGCAATTGGCAAGCCACACCTTGAGTACTAAATACAGGTCTTGAGGCTTCATTTCACTAAGGATGTATAGCTGCTGTAACTGGTACAGAAAAGGGCAACGAGATTGGTGACGGGAACGAAGGGGTGCTCTTAGGAATTTGCATACAGTTCTGCTAATTGCAGAGTCTGGAAACTAGTCACCTACGAGATGATCCGATTGATATGTTTAAATCTTTGAACGGATTGTGTAAGTTCAATAATGATGGGATTCTTCGTCTTGCTTGGACTACACATCTAGGGGCACAAATTCAAACTGAGGAAGGATGGTTGCAGATTTGATGTACAGAAATTTTCCTTCGGCCATGGGATCGTTGATTGCTGGAACACACTTTCATCCGTTGTTGTGGAAGTGGTAAGCTTGAATAAATTCAAGGAAGAACTAGACAAAGTATTGGAGTGGATTTATAAGTGAATTGGGATTTTTTTGGCTGATGCTATGTAAACTTGCTTTCCTGCATCATTTGCCACTGTTAACATTAATATTAATAATTGACTTTGATTAATTGTGTTAGTTAGTACTAGTATTAATAATGCCGATAACTCAAGGAAGTGGACTTTTTGTAAATCCAGCCAAAAAAATAAAATTAATTAAATAAAACAGAATATTGTATGGTTTAATCAAGAAAGCTCTTTAGTATTTAAAATCACTTGCTTCGTACTGGATTCAAATATAGTGTGTGTGTGTGTGTGTGCTAAACAATGTCAACTGAATACTGAACAGTATTCATAATTTTATAATGAGATCCATGACTGTTCAAGTTTGTATTAAAGCCGCGAACTTTAATAGACTTTCCAGCTAGCAAGTCTTTAATTACTGTTTGTAAATTCATCAAGACCGAGCCTGATAGAAGTGGATGGAGCCTAAACTACTAGTAAAGCATCGATAATGTTGCCCTCTTCACACACAGCAATTCTGAATACAAATATCAAACAAAGCAAAACATTAAAAAAGAAAGTTAATTACTATCGTTATTTAGGTGAATTTACGGAGAAATCGAATTTCGCACGTCCTTTCTATCATGCCTTAAAATTCCACTTAGCAATTGTTGAGGAACTCCAGCATTCAGAATTTCCTCAACATTAACATTCACTTCAATTAAGATTATAACAAAAAAAATTGATATTTTTAAAATGAAACGCAATTAAAGATAATATATTACTTTTGACTCAAATATCTGCTGTTTCATAAGACAGTAAAAGAAAAGCGACCATTCTCATCAATTACTTATGCTAAAGATGGATTATTTTAATTCACAAAAAAAGATAAAAGCTTTGTTTCAATAACAGGGAACTACTACTCATCACTTAACCTTTCAAGGTTTCTAAATAAGTCACGATTCTTTGCACAGAAGAGTTGTCATCTTTCCCTACGTGCATTATAGAATTCATTTTACATGTACAGTGTACAGTATATTCGTAATTACGTTACGCAGTAGCTTGTTTGGTTTCCCAGGACAAGGTTTTATAACAGTTAAATGTTCAATTCAAAAAATAGGGTCAAAGTTATTATTTTATTAAATGTCATGAATAGACAACTTCAACTCTTTAGCCTTGGAAAGCCAGTTCTCTTTAGTGATTGATTAAGAAATTCGATAATAATTGCAAGTGTGTGAAGTTCTTTCTCTTTGTGAACTGAGTAAACTTGTACGATGGCTCATTAGCTATATGAATATTTAGTAAAGGTCCTAACGGTTACAATATAACATTATCTGATAATATTGTTCAAAGTAACTCTTGCACATACCTTACGAGTTCTTATCTGTTACCCCAACTGTACGTATTACCTAGATGCTCTGGGGGCAGAAACGTTTCACGTGAGCGGGTAGCTAATATCAGGGAAGAGAGCCTAAAAACCTTCAAGGGTTGTGTTAGGGTTGTTAAATATACAAGAACAGTAAATCTTAATTGTTTATACAGTAACGTTAGAAGTGTCGTCAATAAAATGAGCGAATTCGAACTGCTGGTTAAAACAAATAACGCGGACATAATAGGGCTTACAGAGACGTGGTGCCACCCGGAAATTGGGGATGATGAGTTTCAGTACGGCTTATATAATGTATTTAGGAAGGATAGAGTAGATAGAAGGGGTGGTGGGGTAATGCTTCTTATCAGAAGCAGCCTCAGTGCGAAGATAGCTTTCCTGGATTCAGACATTTCACCTGCTAGTATAGAGTCTGTATGGTGTGAGATAGTTGGAAACAAAGGTATAATGCGAGTAGGAGTAATCTACAGACCAGGTGATTGAGACGATTATGACAAAAGCCTCTACATGCAAATGGAATGGGCAAATAAGAGTCAATGCCTTATTATGGGTGATTTCAATTTGCCTCTAATTGATTGGAGTAAATGGGAAGGAAACTCGACATGGGGAACAAAATTTTTAAATCAACTAGATGACTGTTATTTGTATCAACATGTTAGGGAAAGTACTAGAGAAAAGAATATCCTAGACCTCATCATCACACATGAATCAGATGACATAACAGGGCTGGCAGTAGAGGAACCAGTAGCAGGAAGTGATCACGGAGTTCTACGGTGGATGATGACGAGAGAGGTAGCAGAAGTAAAAGGCAAAGGAATGGGTTTTAATTTCAGAAAAGAAAATTACGATACCTTAAGGTACTACATGGCCTCTATTAATTGGGTAGATATCGCGAAGAGAATGAATACAATTGAACTGTGGTAAGCTTTGAAAACATTAATCACAGATGCCTTGAATGCGTAGATACCATTAAAAAAATACTCCACGAGAAAGGTTCCAAGTTGGATGAATAGTGAAGTTGCCACTTTACTTGAGCAGAAAAAGGTGGCATGGAAAGGTTACAGAGCAATAAAAAGAACTGAAGCCAATAACAGCTACAAGGTGATGTGTAATAGAGCCACAGAAAAGGTTCAACAGGCAAAGGCAATTTATGAGAAATCACTAGCAAACAGAGCAAAGAGGGGGGATAAAGAATTCTTCACATATATAAATGCCAAGAAGAGCAGGACAAACCAGGTCTGACCTTTACGTAAGGGAAAGGGGATAGTATTAAATTCGCCAACTGCTGTTGCAGATGAACTCAACACTTATTTTGCATCGATATTTACAAATGAAAAGCCTTTTGTGGCAATGGGAAATTGTGGGAGCGAAGTTAAAATATATGTAATTAATGATATTGAAATTTCGCAAGATTATTTAATGAAAAAACTTTCAAGCCTACAGACCAGTAAGGCTCCTGGAGTTGATGGAATATACCCTATAATCTTGAGAGAGGCGGCAAGTGAGTGCATTGAACCACTGAGGATGGTTATGCGAGCATCACTAGACTCTGGGGAGATTCCGTTGGATTGGAAAAGTGCAAATGTATCTCCCATACATAAGGGTGGCTCTAAAAGTGAAGTGAGAAATTATCGACCTGTCAGTCTGACTTCAGTAGTAGGGAAAATCATGGAGGCAATGATCAATTGTGGAATTCAGAATCATTTGTATCGAATTGAAATTCTCAAGGATACTCAGCCTGGTTTTGTAAAGGGAAAATCATGTTTAACAAATCTGGTTCGCTATTTCGAAAGGGTCACTCACCAGCTCGATTTAGGGAATAATTTCGACATTGTTTATTTAGATTTCAGCAAAGCTTTTGACTCAGTCCCACATGAGCGGTTGCTTTATAAGCTGAAACAGGTTGGAATCACTGGGAAAATCCTTAGATGGATTGAAGGATGGCTTCAGGGCAGGAGGCAGATTGTTGTGATAAATGGCTATTCCTGAGATTGGGTTGATGTAAGAAGTGGGGTTCCCCAAGGGTCAGTATTAGGACCACTGTTGTTTTTAATTTTCATAAGCGACATTGATGAAGGGATAGAGGGCGTGATGCCTAAATTTGCAGATGATGTTAAAATTGGTAGAGTAGTTAATGATCACTGTCAAGCTGAGCTTCTTCAGAGAGACCTAGATAGACTTTAGGAATGGTCAGAAAAATGTCAGCTATGTTTTAATCCAACAAAGTGTAAGGTATTACACCTGGGAAACAGTAATCCCAAAATAACTAATTCACTTGGTGGAGTTCAACTAAACCCAGTACTGGAGGAAAGGGACTTGGGTGTTACGATACGGTCAGACATGAAATTCTCTGAGCATTGCAAACAGGTTTCAAGGAAGGCCCATGGTGTCCTATCGATGATCCATCGAACTTTTGCAAGTAGAGATAGGGACGTGATAATCCCATTATATAAGGCTTATGTTAGACCACACTTGGAATACTGTGTTCAAGTATGGAGACCGCACCTAAAGAAAGACATCGAGCTTCTTGAAAGGGTGCAAAGAAGGGTAACTCGCCTGGTGAGATCGGCAAAATGGCGTCCTTATGAAGAAAGACTTCGAATATGTGGGTTGCAGAGTTTGGAAACTAGACACCTTAGAGGAGATTTGATTGAGGTGTTTAAGGCTCTGAGAGGCATCAGTAAAATGAATGAGGACAAAATTTTCAAGATTATAAATGATGCTAGAACTAGGGGACATAAATTCAAGTTACGAGGGGAAATGTTTAGATTGGACTGCAGGAAGTTTTATTTTGACCAGCGAGTTATAAATTACTGGAATAAGTTGCCTTCATGGGTGGTAGAGGCCGACAGTTTGGGGAAATTCAAAGGTCATCTGGATAGTACTTTCGGGTAAGGGAAGTGCATAGGATGGTACGTTTAATTTCCTTTTTTTGTAATAATTATTATTATTTAGTTATTTATTTTATTTTATTTATTTTTTTGTTTTTATCATTTTTTTTTTTTTTTTTTTTTTGGCTGGTGCAGCCTAAGCCATAGGCTTTCTTGCACCATGCGGCCGTTACTATTACTAATACTAATACTAATAGTAATTTAAATTCTCCGTATTGGAGAATGAAAAAAGCCAGATATTTCCAAATTGCTCCAAAGGAACCCTTGTTCGTAATACTCAAATCTTATTATTTTATTGTATTCTCCAATATAAATTCTTAATGGCACTGTCCAATTTGTTAAATCTTTGAGTCCTGAACTTCGAGATATCCTTAAGCATTTCTTCAAAAAAATTAGATACAAAACAGGTAGATTGTTTAATTCGCCAAACCCAATTTTTATTCTGATAGGTCAATTCTCATGGGAATAATTTTCTGCAGTTAGTCCAACAGATGAATTTCAGTAGCCAACATATACCCAACTCTGTGTTATCTGCCGACACGTCAATAGATTTATTCGTTAAACAGATTTTTTTACAGTATTTTGCTTTTATTTTTATTCGCGCTTATGGCTTTTTCACTGATTGTCTGAGTTAGTCAGTCTCAGGTGTGGATAGGAAGGTTTTGTTCTTCATGCAAAGAAAGCAAATCGACCAAACAACAAGGCAATTTATGAACACATTACACTCGGCAGATTAGTTCTCCGGTGGACCTAATACGATAGTTTTTTAATCATTCATAGCCTTCTTCTAAAACAAATATCTCCAAAAAAGGTGGGTTTTTTTTACCACTATTGTCTACGAAACGATCGTGATTAAAAAAAAAAATCTCCTTTCATTATGCATTTCGATGTCACTTTTCGAAGATGGTAATCTAGGGATTAACTATGATTATTATAATCATACAGACTATACACGGAAATGACTAGGAAAAACAAAATTACACATATGCATTATGCTTAGGAACGATGTTGTTGTTGTTTTCATTCTTTCTGATGGGAGTTACACCCCGTGACGGATACTGGTTCCAAGTGCACAGGGTGGTTGTTGCTATGATTGGTGTTACTGTTGGTAGAGGAACTCTCTGACTGTCCTTCAGGTGTTCAGGATTGCGACCTTCTGGAGTTCCTTGTAGGTGTTCTCTGAGAGACCCATTACCGCTTGGCTCTTGTGTAGGGTGTTTGGCACCATACTGGTAGTTCACACGATGGTTGTTCTCTGAGAGACCCATTACCTCTTGGCTCTTGTGTAGGGTGTTTGGCACCATACTGGTAGTTCACACGATGGTCGTTACTTGTTGCATATGACACATCTCTTTGGCCTCCTGTCTTAGGTCTGTGTACTTCCTGATCTTTTCCTCGTGGGTTTTCTGCAGGTTGCCAGTGTTTTGGGTACCGCTATGTCAATCAGATAGATAGCCTTTTCCTTCTTGTCCACAAGGGCTATGTTCGGATTGTTGTGCGGGATTGTCTTATCCGTTATTATGGAGCGGTCCCAGTACAGCTTGTGGTTTGGGATCTTTAGTATGGCCTAGGGTTCCTACTTGTGATGCGGTACACTTTCATTGATTAATTGGTATTTCCTCACTAGCTTCTTATTACCCTGGCTACCTGGTATGTCTACGAGTGCACTCCGCCTGGATCCTTGTATCCTGGGGTGATGTGTTGGATCGTTTCCGAGGCCAGGTGACATCGTCGACATGTATCATCTGTCACTCCGGGCTCCTTGGCGTTGTATATTTTCTATAACTATATTTTCTGTAGTTCCTAGTGTTGATTACCTGGATTTGGACAACGAGCATGAATCCTTCAGTTTTGGGGAGCGTGTCCCGCTCATGAGCCATGCATTGGAAGCCATTTTATTTATGTGGTCTTGGTGGAGGTCTCCTCGCTTAGGCTGATTTGTGGTATGTCGCTTGTCTATCTTTCTTATGGTCTAGTAGGGTGCTGCTGTGTTTTTCTGGAAGTAATCGTTCACGTTAGCTATCGCTGTCTTCTGTTGCTTGATGGGGTCTATCACCCCTTCCCATTTCTTTCCAAGCTATTATCAGTCTCTCTACGGCTGACTTCAGGTAACGTTGGCAGCTCTTAGTCATCATTGTCCTTGTCTTTCTTATGATATCCTCCAGCTCCGTGTTAGTCCAATCTATGATTTCGAAGGAGTATGTTAGCGGTAGGACTGGATAAGTGTGTATGGCTTTAACTGGAGGATGTTTCTTCGTTCAGCTTTGCTTTAGGCAGTCTTCTGAGTCTCTAGTGGTATTTTTCGGTCATGCAAGCCTGAATTTCCTTGTTCTCTAACCCCAGAGCATGCATCATCATCAGGTGTTTGTAAGTCTTTATTATTATTATTATTATTATTATTATTATTATTATTATTATCTGTTTAGTTCTCTTTCGAGACACCCATAGACAGCACGTGGCTAGAGGGTGTGGTTACATTATAGTATTTACAAGCATGTTTACATGAACTTATTTACAAAATTTGGAGATGAAAAAACACAGAATATGTGGTTAATGAATTAATTGTTAAGTTGGTTTAATTAATTGCAAATGGTTGTTAATGCTTTCCCCTGTCATGGCTTCGATCTTTTTACCAGTCTGCAACGGGTAATTTCGGCCGAATAATTTTCCCTGATGCAATCTGTGGGTATTGCATATGTTCAGATGAAATTCCATTCTGATATCATTGCTGAATTCTTCGGTGATTGGGAGTAGTTGTTGGAGTTTCATCTCGGTTACCACGTAGAGTTTGATGTCATCCACGTACATCAGGTGGGAGAAAATATATAGGTTTTTCCTTGCTTCTTTGAGGTTAATCCATATTGTGCTGTTTTTGAGTATCGTTATTGTTGTTATTTGGTTTTTAGGAGCATTAGCAACTAAGGCCATATTGCTCCGGGGATATGCGGTGGTCATTCCCTGACCTTTCCGCATCCTCCGTATTTGGTGGTCACAGGCTCGAACCCAGGTCTAATCAAGAAGCGCACTGCTGCTCCTGCTCACCTGGCTATGGAGGCGCCTTGAGCATTGTGGATAGCGGGTTGAGGTGCTAAACAGAACCACATTGGGTTCAGGGCATCTTCCTGAAAGATTACTCTCCTGATGGGGATCGGTCTGGTTGTGATGTTCTCGACCTAAATGGTGGTTCTTTATTTCCACATGGCTGCTTCTGGAAGTTTGTCACTATCGGATAGACTTTGTAGACCTTTGGTGTCTCTATTAGCCAGCTATGAGGCACGGAGTCGAAGGTATTTTGGTAGCCAATGTAGGCCGTATACAGGTTGCGGGGCTTCCTGAAGGCTTGTTCTATAACTGGCTTCAATGGTTAATTGCTCCTTGTATCCTCTGCTCATCCTCTGCTCGGCCATGATGTTCTGGCTCTCTAAGTTGTCTGATATCTTCCTGGTTATGCAGTTGGTGTGGATCTTTAGGTGATGCATCGTTGGGAGACAGATGATTGTCCGTGTAATTAGCCGGGTTTCTTGTATCTTAATCATTATTATTATAAATTAGTAGGATAGTAGAGATTATTATTATTATGATTATATCAATTAGTTGTTCTTCCCCAACTAATTATTATTTTTATACGTTTTAATAATAATTTACAAATGAGATTACGTTAAATAATTACCTTTAACTTTTTGAAGAAATCGTAATTAATAAATAATTATTTAACCACAGACGAATTTTCTAAATTCTCTTTAGAATTGTGATCAATCTAAAACAAGTGAAAGGAAGAAAATATTACAATTCTCAACTGTGCATACAATATAAATTGAATATACATTTGGCGGAATAATTACATTCACTACTCCAGTACTATATGTTATTCGAATATTTATTTAAATAAATTCGCAATGAATACTCTGTAAAATCTCCTCTAAACCAAATACAGATGAAAAAAATAAAAACCTTGAACTCAACTTTAATTACAAGGAAAAAGCAAACTTTCACCATCTCTATGGGCCAACGGACATGAACTGCAGGTATTGTGTCACTTAAAACGGACACTGCAGTACAGTCAAGGGCATGTTATCACAATCCTGATATACGCCACAGCGGGCTGGACCATAATCGCCAACACTAGAATAGTAGGTGGGTACCAATGGTAACCTTCATCTCCCACTGAGTCATAACCTAAACAGCGTCGCTAGCCTCTCAAACATGTTTCTGGCGAATATTCTCCATCTCTTCATAACTACAAATTGAAGCAAATAAATAGTGACGGAACTGAATATACAACATGCAAACAGATGGAAACATTCTCTCATAAAATTTTAAAACTTTCATTTCTAGTGGGTGGTACCCTTTTGGCTATCCTTATTTGCTGGCAAGAAGTAGAAAATGAGAAACCGGCGAAGTGAAACACTGGTCGGCATGGTCATTAATGGTTGCACTGCACTGTCAGGTACGATGCTCTCCTCCAATCCTTCAAAAATCTGTGCCTGAACTTTTTATATATCTCTGGGTTTTCCCCAAGGCTTAAACTTTAACTTTTCAAGCAAATCGGCTAAAATCATTAATTATAATAAGTCCTGTAAATATAGCGTAATTGGCAGTTTCATTTTCTCCAGTTCTTACTGTCTGCCCTATTAGACAACCTGCCCTAATCTTCCCTGTAAATATAAATCAATGTCCACCCTTTCAGCAATGTAGAAAAGAATGCCTCTCACAGGAGTAATCAGGAACAGTAAATTAATATTTATTACCCCTGATTTTAATTATAAATTAATTAATATTTAGCATCATAAAAAATAAATATGCCGTTACAGAAAGCACTTTTCTCCTACTACGTTTCGTTGGGGGGGGGGATTCATTTGTATAGACAGTTGGTTTTCTCTCCCTCCCGAGATTGCGTGATTTAACAAGTCTGACAACTCTAAGTTTTTGATCACTACTGTCCCACTTACCTCATGGCTACGCAGCGCTCTTAGAATACAAATTAGAAATTAATCTCGTCCCCCCTGTCCTTTCTTGTCTTTTTCATCTCAGAAAGTTAAGTTTCGTTTCAACTCTATCCGAAGAGAGGTCTATTTTTGCTTTGGTGAGTAACATTAGTTTTGACTCTTCTTCAAATTTATTTCGTGCAATTTTATTTATTATTATTAGCCATACGATGCAAGGAAGCCTGAGGTGTATGCTGCACGAGCCTAAAGAAATTCCCCAGTTGTCCTGAGAGAGAGAAAAGGATAACTGTTATTTGTCTTTGTTGAATTTATTAATATTGAAGATAAACAGCCTGCGTAATTGTCTGTAAACGAGCTCAATTATGAAGTACATCGTAGTTCTTGAATATTGAATTTAATTCGTACATTAAATGTAAATATATTTTTATACACCGTTGCAGAGTCACAGAATGGTTGATGTAATTCGTCTGTAATTAAAAAAAAGTTTACCAGATTGAGTAAACTTAATGCTGATAGTATCCTTGCTCTTGCTCAGACAACGTACATAAGGTGGCATAAATTTAAATCGAGAACAATAAGTTGATTGTCAGCCAGATTTGAGAAAATTGGCTGTCAGCCAGAGGAATAAACTTGTATTCGGTGTTGTGGAAGTTTTCCATTTTAATTGCTTTAAAGAAGAATTACACAACATATTAGAGGAGATGGGCAGGTTATGCGAAAAGTAGATTTAATTTGTCTCAAATTAATGAGACAAATTAAAAGCTATACCCTTGTAAATCAAATGAAATTATAAGGGCGAGCGGAAGCTGTTGCGAAAAATGTAAATTTTGATTAAAAATGAAAAGAATTCCCTTCTAATCGAATAAAGAGGCCCTATTATGGAGGCTCTATTTCCTGCGGAAAAATCGCTTAGTATCCCTACCATATATATTAACTTCCTCCAATTAATATTTCAGACGTCTAACTTGGGATAATTGTCTCCATCAGATGTCCTCGACCATCAGTAGGCTCTCTGGTACTGATTTATTTATTTTTATTGCCCATGGTATTCATTTTTCATTATACATTTTCACCCGGATAAATGTAGCCAGGTTAATGTTTGTCTTTTCATCTTCTCCAGACACTGATCAATGGCATGCACAGGGGTTTCGTTCAGACCTCTCGAGGAAGACCATTTTCTTAATGAAAGAGACATTCAAATAGCAGTGAAAGAAATATTGGAAAACCCTAGAAGAAGAGATGCCTGTGCAAAACAACTGCTGGAAGCGGTACCTGGTAAGTCCCATTCTTTTAACAAACGTTATATAATTAAAATTTCTCTAAAGTACGTTTGAGGTCTATGCGACTTAAAATCAGCTATGATAAATTCGATCAGACAGTTTATCGGTCTATTCATTGTGGTAAATACTGATGAACATATATTGCATAGCTAGCATCCTTTACTCACGTGAAGACCATATTGAGCAGCATGTTTTACTGTTGTGAAAGTGTAGATTGGTAACCTATTGTCAGAGAATTAATTGGATAAATCGCTCTATATAATTTTATTATTATTGTAATATTATAAGGTTATTTCCATGGCTTTGCAGCTGAAATTATCGAAAATTCTTATACGAGCAAAAAGGATGCTGTTGAGGTGGTCAAGATGACTGTTTTGTTTTTCAAGTAAAGTATATGTATGTTCTCGAGTAATTGCGTATTCACAGATAGCTCAGATATCCTGTATATTTAATTAACACTTTCATTATCACCATTTTGCATCTGACTATGATTAGGTTTTGTCACCAGGGTGAATTTTTGTTTTAATGCGACGAAAAGTTAAGTATTAAAAGCAAACTTGATTTATTAATAAGTGAAAATTAACAATAATTTATATTTTTACTTAAGCCCTACACCCTAGGTTTGAATGTTTTTCAAGCATTTGATTGTTTTTCAGCATCATCAAAAATATAAAGTTGTCCATATCCTGACTTATTTGTCTCGTTTGGATATAGCGGTGAGACCAAATGGTAAATCTGGCCGTGTATTCTAAAACAGTAGAGACCATTTCCAGGCGGTGATTTAATCTCTACGCCACGAACGTCATTGCTGAGTTGTACTCTCGTATATGTTCTCTGTACTTATTTGCTTCACTTGTATCCCCTGTAAGCAGCTCTCGTAATAGAGCAGGTGTCTCAGACAGTGGGTCGAGTGAAATCTTTCCACCATGGCGGCATTTAGTATATTCGATGGGTTTAACTCATGTCCACAAAATCTTGCAATGCAATACGCACAGTTGTAACACATATTTCCTATTTCATGCTATTCCACATTAATTACAGTTTGTTGATTATTCGCATCCGGTACTTCTATTTGATTAATCCTACGGCGTCTTCTCATTTCCAATTTTGCTTCTCTTTCTTCAATGTTTTCTATCCGCCTTCGTTGTCGTAGAGTTTCTCTTAGTCTATCAGATCTCTCCTCTGTTTCTTTAGCATATCTTCTACGTTTTCTCAAAGTTCTTACACACTGTTCAACCATTTTTTCACTACTTAAAACTTAGAACAGTTTATTAAAATTGAAGTCAGATAAAATAAACAGACATCGATGGCTTTCATGCATAGGTTGCCTTTCTTCAGTCGAAAAACGTTACTACAACAATTAATACAGAATGCCCAGTATGGTGGTGATGCGATATGAACCACATGAACGGGTGCTGGCAACAATTAGCAGTTGGAAAATTTGAGCAGCATATCTAAGCGTTTTATATATACACACTCTGCTGCCACTTTATTAGGTACAACCCTGCTGTGCACACAAATGGTTTGTCCCACAACGTTTCAAGTCACTCGACCACAGTTGTGGATATAAACGCAGCAAAACAACCTTTCTACTAATAGTTAAGCGTACAAACCGTAGAAAGAATGGGGAAAAGGAGTGATCTAACGGACTTCGAACCTGGAAAGGTAGTAGATGCAAGACGAAACGGCATATCTCTGAAACGGCATTTCTCCTGAACTTTTCAGGCGCCACAGTTTCAAGGGTGTATCGAGAATGGTGCACCGAGCAGAAACATCCTCTCAACGGCACTCCTGTGTAAGAAAATCGCTTGTTGATGAGAGAGGTCAGAGGAGGATGGCTAGAATTGTGCAAACAAACAGACTGGCCACAATGTCGCACACCACGTCAGAATACAACCTTGGTGCGCAGAACAAAATATCGCAACGGGCCACTAGTTGCAGTTTGTCGCGAAAGGGCCACAACAGTTGACGGCCACATCGCGTAAGAATAAGAGAACATACCTCCTGTGGGCACAGCAACACCAGCACTGGACTATCGAAGATTGGAAAACAGTTGCTTGGTCTGACGAGTCGAAGTTCCTGGTGCATCATATTGATGGAAGGCTCAGAATTTGGCGAAAACAACATGAATACATGGACCCGTCATGTCTGACGACTACTGTGCAAGGTGGTTGGAGCAGTGTTCTGGTGTGGGGAATGTTTTCTTGGCACACGTTGGGTCCATTGATACCCATAGATTAACGTCTGAATACCACACTGTACCTAAACATTGTTGCTGACCAAGTGCATTCGTTCATGTCGGCAGTTTATGCTCAGTCAGATGGTTATTTCCAGCAGGATAATGCGCCGGTGCCCAAAGCCCGAATCACTATGGAATGGTTCCAGGAACATGACATGAACATGTGGACATGTGTTTCTGTAAGGGGTGGCTCCTAGAACGTCAGTTCAACTCCGCTTCGTATCTCTGTGAAACACAGTATCACTACAAATGGGCCAGATATGTGTGTGACGTCTGTTTGTTTGTATTATGTGTGTGTTCTGTAATGTTCTGGCCACTTGGCTACCCAGAAGCATCAATCAATCACCTGGAGAGATGATTCTGGGTACTCGTCCACACTATGGGAAGGTGGGCCAATTCCAGTAGATGGGACACCTATGGTCTCAGAGTATGAGACAAAAAAAAAAAAAAAAAAAAGAAACCCGAAAAGAATAAAAATAATTAAAAAAATAATAATAAATAGAAAAAAATTAAAAATAATAATAAAAGGAAAAATAAATATATATACATACTAAGTATATATATATATATTGGTTTTTAGCATATATACGCATACATATATATACCAAAAAGTGAAAAGCGAAAAACCAAGGGGGAGAGAGAGATAAAGAAAAGAGTAGATCTTCCAGTTGTCCAACCAGTAAGAACGGCACCATAAAAACACTTCGGTGCCTCCAGCCAGATGGATTTGATCAACTTCGTATCACTGGAATCATACTTTTCCTTAGTTCAAATACTTCTTTAGCAAATACCTGGAGCATCTGAAACTTACTACAGTCTCTTAAAAATATAACTTCTTCTTCTCCTGGAGCTATACTCTCAAGAATTTCACGTATCGCTGTCCTGGCATTGTCATATACTCGACAATCATATAGTATGTGCCGCCAGCCTTCCCTGGCCCCACAAAAACAAAGGTCCGTGTTACTTAGTCCTACTGCATATAATTTCTCATTCATTGACCCGTGCCCTGTTAACAAAAATGACGACTGTAAACTAGGTGTAAACCAATTGCGAACCTTTTTATCATTCATAAAGTCACGTTCGGGATAACATGACAATGATTTTCTTTGCTGCAGTGGCCGCTTAGTCCTCGAATCTCAATCCTATCGAATATCTTTGGGATGAGCTGGAAAGGGCTGTTCGCTGAAAACGTTGTGCAGGGATGGAGTACCATGCGGATAAGAGTGTGTCACGCAGTTCCCTTGAGATCCGACGGAGACATACTCGTTGGAGACACACTGCGTGACACACTCATGTCTGCATGGTACTCCATTCCTGCACGTTTTCAGCATCTTGTTCAATTCATGCCTAGACGAATTAAGGCTGTTTTGACGGCTAAGGGAGGCTCAACACGCTACTAAGTAGGTGTACCTAATAAAATGGCAGCACAGTGTAGATAGTCATCTCGAATTAAGAAATCACTAATTTCATATGAGTCAGCCTCTTTTGCACAGCCTATACTCAGCATGAAGGGGGTCTTTTTTTTTCCAGTAAAGACTGGGTCAAGGTATCTGTTTAATTCATCGGCGACATCGGCTGGGTTGTCTAAGACCTTCCCTCACCCAGTGCCCAAAGGACCTTTCTGATTTGCTTTTTTTTCTTTCATTTTCTCTTCAAATACATGAATAATACCTTGTCCTCATTCTTTGCTCTCTTAGGCAGTAATTTCGCAACGCAGCCTTAACCTCTTACCTTGTGTGTGGTAATAAAAAAAAAAACTGAAACTGTTATATTAGGGCCACCTATAATTTCTTATATATATCCGTATATGTATTTTGTCTGTAAATTGCGTGTATTACACGTTCAATATAAAAAAAAAGAAAGGAAATATCTTAATTATAATATTTTTTATAGATAAGGTACTTCTTAATATAATTAATCATTTCTTAAGTACAGAAAGAGATGAGATCGTCTAATAGAATCCAAAGTTAAACATTATTAGAATATGTGTAAGGCACAAATGTAAGAAAAGACAGATGTAGAATAGATGTGCGGAAATTTGCCTTTAGCCAGCGGGTGGTTAATTGCTGGAACAAACTTCCATCTGTCGTTGTGGAAGTTGATAGGTTGAATAAATTTAAGGAGGAACTGGACAGGCATTTGGAGGGAATGGTGTGATTTTTTTTTTTTTTGGCTGATGCTGCATAAGCTCATACACTTGCTTTCTTGCATCACATGCCACTACTATTATTATTATTACACGTGTTGAAATTGCAAACAAGTTTCCCAAAGCAATTTTGAGTGTTAAGAGGCTTAATGATCGTTTAATTTTATGCCCAAAAAAATTTTAAACAAAAAGAGAGCCTTCCTCAATTGCCGATTCTTATGTGCTTTAATTTCAACTTACATTAAGTTTCTTATAATTATAGAGCAATTAAAGAATGCGAAATCTTATGAATCGATAATCGTGTGAAGGGAAAGGATGAATTGAATTTCATTGGAGTATCTGAAGCCAAAAGCAATAAGAAAGTGTTTGCTGTGCTTAGTGGTGCAGCTGACAGCACGGGTTCTTCAAACAGGGTGTTCCAGCAAATGCTGCTTTCATTTAATTTAGTATTAATATATAAAAAACCCACCAGATGATGATTATCACAATTTCAGAACTAAAACAAAACTGTCAGAAGTGAATAAGGCTTCGAAAAATATGCGTACAAAAAAAAAAAAAATAATAGTCACTTATGTATTGAGGGTTTATAACTGATTGAACACGTGCATCTTTTTTGAACGCTTATGTGTTTACAGCTCTGAAATTAGGGAATAAGATAAAGCAGTTTTCTGTTTACAAGTCTGCTAGCTGCGACTGAGGAAGAAAGCGTATCTACCACAAAAGATGGGAGCAGAAAAGATGTCAGTGAGTCGTAATAAAAGGGAATTGGCAGGCCTAAAAGACAACCTGTTAATGGAGTAACTGAGTTTTCTGGTGTGGCAGAAAGAATGGTATTATGAGATTTTAAAGAATGGTATGACTCAAAATCAACCAGAAATCGGCAGAACTCTGGCACATGCTAAGGGACTGTAACCTGCGACAAATACTGAATCTACTAAACGAAAAAGAATTCTAAACAAAAGAAGAACCACTCCAGACAGTTTTGTTTTAACAAAACTGCTTATAAAACTCATATAGCTCTTCTGAAATTAAAAATAATATTTTCGTTTTGTTTTTATCTCCAGAAGTGCAAGGATCTCATCAGCCGATTTCTCAGAGAACATTGCGAAGAGAATTGCTGAACATGGATATCTGGAAGAAGTTCAAGATATCGAACATGAATAATACAACTTTCTGAAAGTGATAAAGCCGAAGAAACCTATAAGTAAAAAGAAATCTAAAGAAGAAAAAAATAGTCAAGAAACACTTGTCATGATGAACCAAAGACGACACATGAAGAGAAGTTAAACACGCACAAAAATAAAATTGAGTATACTGAGTTATGCAAAGCCATTAGAAAGAGACTCAGAGAGGACGTAAGAAGATTTAACACAAGATTAGTAGAACAAGCATTAAGGTAAAACAAAGGACTTAAATCAGCAGCCATGAGCATTAATACAGAACGAAAAATGATACTGAAACTGAAGAATAGCGAGGGTATACTTATAAACAGCAGAGAAGGCATAATTCAAATAGCAGAAGACTATACTATTATAGACAAATATACAAGTATAGAGGGAATGATGCTAGCAGTGGGGAAGAGGAATCGAAAATTAGTAACACATACGACACACCCGATATACTTCCTGATGAGGTAGAACAGGCGTTGAAGAAAATGATGGATCAGAAAGCCCAGGGGTGGAACATGAAGTTACTGTAGAGTTGTTAAAATTGGGAGAAAGAGACATGACACAGGAACTGGCAAGATGCTTCGCAAAATGCATTAGAAAAGGTATGACGCCTAAGGAATGGAATAATGCAACCATAATTTTTCTGCATAAGAAAGGAGATGAATTGGAAATTATAGAACAATTAGCTTGTTATCCCACATCTACAAGTTGTTGACAAGGGTCCCTACTAACAGATTAGAAAAATACTTGATGAGAATCAACCGAAAGAGCAAGCTTCCTTTAGGACAGGATTCTCAACTATGGATCACCTTCACGTAATATCACAGCTAATGGAGAAAACAAATGGATATAAAACACCATTATGCCTGGCATTTTTGGATTATGAAAAGGCATTCGACTCCATACAGCTGAAAGCAATGTTTCGGGCACTGGAATGACAAGGCACAGACACCCCATGTAATATGAGTTTGAACAAAATATATGAGAACGCTACCTCCTTTATTAGACTAGACAAAGACAGTAGGAAATTTAAAATCGAGAAAGGAGTCCGACAAGGAGACACAATATCTCCCAAGTTGTTTACTGCCTGCCCTTGAGGAAGCTTTCAGAAGATTAGACTGGTTGCAGAAAGAGTCAATGTGAATGGAGAATACCTAAACCATTTACGATTTGCAGATGACATTGTGATCATAAGCCACGATCCCAAAGAATTAGAGGAAAAGCTTAATCAGTTATGCAGAGTTAGTAAGGATTTTGGACTAAAGATGAATATGCCTAAAATAAAAGTAATGATGAACAAGTATGCTACAGAAAGGAATGTAATCATTGAAGGAGCAGTAATTGAAAAGGTGGATTCATATACTTATCTGGGACAAGTCATTAGCTCTAATAATAATAAATGGCTGGAAGTCAAGAGAAGAATAAATTTGGATGGGTAGCATTCTGGAAATATAGTCACATACTGAAGAGCAATATCCCAATTTGTCTGAAACGTAAAATAATAAATCAATGTATACTCCCCACCATGACTTATGGAAGTGAAACTTGGGCACTCACCAAAAGAATGGAAGAGAAGCTGAGAACTACACAGCGAAGAATGGAACGAATTATATTGGGAATCAGACTGTTAGATAAGAAGAGAAACACATGGATTAGGCAGCAAACTCAAGTAAAGGACATTCTTATCAAAACTAAAGAACTAAAATGGTTTGGGCAGTACACGTATTTGGAAGACATGATGACAGATGGACAAAGAAAATAACAGAATGGTACCCAAGAGGAGGTAAGAGAAAACCTGGAAGACAACGATGGAGATGGTTAGATGAAATTCATGATTTTGTGAGTAGCAAATGGATAGCCATTGCACAAAACAAAAGGAACTGGAAAGTTTCTGGAGAGACCTTCATCCTGCAGTGGATTTAAAATGGCTGATGATGATGTGATCTACAAGCGGAAGCGACTGGTGCTGACAATGTCATGAAACGACCGGTAAAAACCTTCGCAGATGACGGTTGTTGTTGCTGTTATTTGGTTTTTAGGAACATTAGCAACTAAGGCCATATTGCTCCGGGGATATGCGGTGGTCATTCCCTGACCTTTCCGCATCCCCCTTATTTGGTGGTCACGGGCTCGAACCCCGGACTAATCAAGAAGCGTGTGCTAAGCACTGCTGCTCCTGTCCACCTGGATACGAGGCGCCGCAGATGATGGAACGTATCTTCAGGCCGAATGCGGGTGGACGTTGTCTCAGGCTCTTGGCGTAACGATTGGGACACAGGTCAGCAGCATTATAGTGTGCTGGACGGTACATGATAACGATTACCAAAGTCATTCGTCCATTCATTTAGCACTAAGCACTGTAATAATGTCATACCCCTTTTAGCTTTGTGTAAGCACCCCCCCCCCCTTTCTTGGACCATACAGCAATGGAAAACTGTACTTTGGAAGGACGATCCGTGATACATAGTCTGTCATTCAGGGGCCGTGCCTGGTCAGTGAGGCGGATGGCCAGAGAAAACTACCTGCTGGACAGTATTGCCTGGACAATGAAGTTTGGTGGATAGAACATAATGCTCTTGGGATATTTTTCATCGTTTCGCCTGGAATCATTGGTTGCTTTGGACATAACCATGAACGGTGAGATCTGGCTAATAATGCTTTACAAAAGTTGGGCAACACTTCGGGGAAGACCTATACCTGCATCAGCAGGATGTCGCTCCATAGTTCGTGTTGTGATGAACTACGATTTGAGAACACGACCGTCGAAAAGTTGAAACCTCGCCTGGACCGCTGACCTTAGTCCTAATAGGGAACTAATTCATACGAATAATACATTATTCGTATGAATTGGATCGCCAGGTGCATGCAAGGAGAGATACAGCACTGAAACAGTGTTGAATTGGTCGCCGCGTTGAAGGCCCAATTGTGGAATTTATCGGAGGACATGAATATAAATGTGTCGAAGAGTGATCCACAGAGACTAGAGGCTTTCATAAAAGCTAAAAGTTAGTTTTCCTCTAAATAAAGGTAATTTGTAGACATACAGGTGGCCATATATTAACGGTAGAGAAGTATATATGCGCATGATATCATATTATTTAATATATAGAAGTCTTATATACATAATAAATATCTAACTTACAGGATAATCAAGTAATCTTCGAGAAGTAACACATCTCGAAGCAGTAGTAAAACCAAAGGAATGGGTTTTAATTTCAGAAAAGGAAATTGCGGTGCCTTAAGGTGCTACATGGCCTCTATTAACTGGGTAGATATCGCGCAGAGAATGAATACATTTGAACTGTGGTATGCTTTTAAAACATTAATCAAAAATGCCTTGAATGGGTATTTACCATTAAAAAAAATATTCCACGAGGAGGGTTCCAAGTTGGTTGAATAGTGAAGTTGCCACACATTACTTGGGCAAAGAAAGGTGGCATGGAAAGGTTACAGAGCAATAAAAAGTACTGAAGCCTATAACAGCTACAAGGTGATGTGTAATAGAGCCACAGAAAGTGCTCAACAGGCAAAGGCACTTTACGAGAAATCACAAGCAAACAGAGAAAAGAGGGGGGGGGATAAGGAATTCTTCACATATATAAATACCAAGAAGAACAGGAAAAACCAGACCCTTTACGTAAGGGAAAGGGAATAGTATTAAATACACCAGCTGCCGTTGCAGATGAACTCAACAGTTATTTTGCATCGATATTTACAAATGAAAAGCCTTTTGTGGCAAAGGGAAATTGTGGGAGCGAAGTTAAAAAATATGTAATTAATGATATTGAAATTCCGCAAGATTATTTAATGAAAAAACTTTCAAGCCTACAGACCAGTAAGGCTCCTGGAGTTGATGGAATATACCCTATAATCTTAAGAGAGGCGGCAAGCGAGTGCACTGAACAATTAAGGCTAATTATGCGAGCATCACTAGACTCTGGGGAGATTCCCTTGGATTGGAAAAGTGCCATTTATCTCCTATACATAAGGGTGGCTCTAAAAGGGAAGTTGCAAATTATCGACCTGTCAGTCTGACTTCAGTAGTAGGGAAAATCATGGAGGCAATGATCAAGGGTGGAATTCAGGATCATTTGGATCGAATTGAAATTCTCAAGGATACTCAGCATGATTTTGTAAAGGGAAAATCATGTTTAACAAATCTGGTTCGCTATTTCGAAAGGGTCACTCACGAGCTGGATTTAGGAAATAATTTCGACATTGTTTATTTAGATTTCAGCAAAGCTTTTGACTCAGTCCCACATCAGCGGTTGCTTTATAAGCTGGAACAGGTTGGAATCACTGGGAAAATCCTTAGATGGATAGAAGGATGGCTTCAGGGCAGGAGGCAGAGGGTTGTGATAAATGGCTATTCCTCAGATTGGGTGATGTTAGAAGTGGGGTTCCCCAAAGATCAGTATTAGGACCACTGTTGTTTTTAATTTTCATAAACGACATCGATGAAGGGATAGAGGGCGTGATGTCTAAATTTGCAGATGATGCTAAAATTGGTAGAGTAGTTAATGATCACTGTCAAGCTAAGCTTCTTCAGAGAGGCCTAGATAGACTTCAGAAATGGTCAGAAAAATGACAACTATGCTTTAATCTAACAAAGTGTAAGGTATTACACCTGGGAAAAGTAATCCCAAAATAACTTATTCACTTGGTGGAGTTCAACTAAGCCCAGTACTGGAGAAAAGGGACTTGGGTGTTATTATACGGTCAGACATGAAATTCTCTGAGCATTGTAAAGAAGTTGCAAGGAAGGCCCATGGTGTCCTATCGATGATCTATCGAACTTTTGCAAGTAGAGATAGGGACGTGATAATCCCATTATATACGGCTTATGTTAGACCACACTTGGAATACTGTGTTCAAGTATGGAGATCGCACCTAAAGAAAGACATCGAGCTTCTTGAAAGGGTGCAAAGAAGGGTAACTCGCCTGGTGAGATCGGCAAGAGGGCATCCTTATGAAGAAAAACTTTGAATATGTCAGTTGCAGAGTTTGGAAACTAGACACCTTAGAGGAGATTTGATTAAGGTGTTCAAGGCTCTGAGAGGCATCAGTAAAATGAATGAGGACAAAATTTTCAAGATTATAAATGATGCTAGAACTAGGGGACATAAATTTAAGTTACGGGGGGAAATGTTTAGATTGGACTGCAGGAAGTTTTATTTTAGCCAGCGAGTTATAAATTACTGGAATAAGTTGCCTACATGGGTTGTAGAGGCTGACAGTTTGGGGAAATTGAAAGGTCATCTGGATAGTACCTTCGGGTGAGGGAAGTGCATAGGATGATAGGTTTAATTTCCTATTCTTTTATTAATTATTGTTATTTATTTTATTTATTTATTTTTTTATTATCATTGTTTTATTCGTTTTTTTTTTTTTTTTTTTTGGCTGGTGCAGCTTAAGGCTTTTTTGCACCATGCGGCCATTTCTAATACTAATACTAACATAATAATAAATTATTCGTAAATATACCTAAACAAAGCATTACGAAAAAAGCGTTTCATTGTTTACCTATATTACGCCTTTTATCAGTTTTCGTTCATATGCTTGTCTCAACTCAAATACAAAGAACAGTTCTTGCGAATTATTTGTAGTATCACACCACGTTTTCTCTTAGGATTAGGGATAGATGATGCGTTGCCGGGGAATTAATCTCATTAATTAATTGGTAGATTGCTCTAAATATATGGGCTAAAGTAATAAGAATAAAATGTACTTAAACAGGTACCATGTTTAAGTAAATTTTCTTGTTGAGTACTTCTGAATACTTCCTGAGGTTTTCCTCTTGGGTTTTCTGGACATTTCCAGTGTTGGGCACGCCTATCTAGTAGTAGTGACATGTGATGCAAGAAAGCAAATGTATGAGCTTATGCAGCATCAGCCAAAAAAAACAATCACTCCATTCCCTTCAAATGCCTGCCCAGTTCCTCCTTAAATTTATTCAACCTATCAACTTCCACAACGACAGATGGAAGTTTATTCCAGCAATTAACCACCCGCTGGCTAAAGTCAAATTTCCGCACATTTATCCTACATCTGTCTTTTCTTAATTTGAATTTATGCCCCCTTAGGTTCGTAATCTGAACAAGTGGAAGGATTCCATCAGAATTCAGCGTGCTCAACCCATTCAAGGCCTTACATACCGCAATCAGATCACCGCGCAGGTGCCTAGTCTCCAGCCACTGCAATTTGCAGAACTTAAGCCTCTCCTGGTAAGAGGATCCCTTCATTCCCCTCATCAATCTTGTTGCCCTTCTCTGTACACCCTCACGTAAATCTACATCCTTCCTAAAATGAGGCCTTCAGACCTGTACGCAGTACTCAAGGCGCAACCTACCCTTAATACCATTCTGCTCCAATTTGTACAATTTTGTATGACATTGTACAAATACTCATAGTATTTGTACAATGTCAATCAGATAGTATTTTTTTCCTTATTGTCTTTGATGGTTATGTCTTTTCTGTTGTGCATATCTCCTTGTCAGTTATTATGGCACGGTCGCAGTATAGTTTGTGAGTGAGCTCTCTAGTTCGACCTGGAGTTCAGACTTTTAATACGGTACGGTACACTTCTTTGATCAACTGGTATTTTTGTGCTAGCTTCTGATTTATTATCTTGGCGACCTGGTCGTGTCACTGAGTGTATTTCGTCTGAGTGGATTGTTTCTGGGGCTAGGTGAAATCGTCATGTGTTATCTGTATTTCCTGTAGTTACTGGTGTCGATTACGTCGTCTTGGATGGCGACCATGAATCCTTCGGTCTCGGGGAAGATTTTTCCATTCTTGAGTCAAGCGTTGCAAGCCATCTTATGTATGTATTCTTGATGGTGGTCATTGTAATGTATGCCATGGAGTGTCTTCTTCGTCCATCTGTCTGTCTTTGTTTGTCCTGTGTTTGTGAGTGTGGTTTCCCTGTTGAATATTTTCTGTTTATACTCCGGCACGACAACCAAGTCAGTAGAGTTTACAATAAATTGTCAATACAAATATTTATCGTATTTAGTAGTCACGGGCTTGAACCCCGGTTCACTCAAGGAACGCGTGCTCTGCACTCTCGCTCCTGACCACTGGGCTACGTCAGGCCTAAAGTCGAATGTTATGTGCTGTTTGTCTCTCTTTCTTATGGCTTGGTAATTTGTTGCTGTTTCCTTGTAAGAAACCCCGGCTGTTCTTAATCGCCACCTTCCTTTTTCACTGAAGTCAGTCTATCCTCTCCCGCCTCCGGTCAATCTTTCGATGGCTGACTTCGTGTGACGCTGGCGGCTCTTGGTCATCATTCTCCTGCTCAATCTCTTAATCTCCTCTAGCTCAGTATTGGTCGAATCTATGAACCCGAAGTAGTATGTTATTACTGGAACTGTGTAAGAGTTCATGGCTGTGACATGTTCCTGCCATTCAGCTTTGATTTTAGCGGGCTTTTCAATCTCTGATGATATTTCACATCGTATGTGGGGACTTCAATCTTCCGCCATCTACCCAACACCTCAAAAGTCGTCTCACAGAATCTCTCCAATCAATCCAAATATTCCAAGTTAACTACCAGCCAACGAGAGACCGAAACCTACTGGACATAGTCTATTCCTCGGCAACATGCCAAGTCGAAGAAACCACAGCCGACATGTTTCAATCAGACCACCATCCAATCATATTTACAGCTCTTCTACCCAAAAAAATATTTCAATACCCCCAAAACCAAATCTGTGAAAAAGGTCACCGCCCCAAAATTTCTGAATCCAGCACTCTGCGTTGAAGCCGCATCCACAGTCCCATGGAACATCTTGGATGGATGTGAACTGAGCCTCGCAATCGATTTAATGACCAAATGGATCAATACCATAGCCCTTCACACCGCTACCAAGACAGTCACCATTACTCCGCGCTCCAGAGCATGGTGGACTCCCCAGCTCAACCAAAGTTTCCACTACAAACAATTACTACACGCCAAGTGGAAAGCTTCCGGCGATGTCCAAGACCGCATTTCATTCTCCAAAGCCAGGGCCGAATTCAACAGAAACAAATCAGTTTCAATTAAAAAGCACCTCGAAAGAACCCCAAAAAGGGGGAAACCATTCTACAAAACAAAGGCTAGTTCTTCCAGCAACATCGACCCAATTGACTGGCTCAACTACGTCGCCAGATTTTCTAATCAACCTCCAGCTCTACCTAATCGGCCACTCCTCAACCGCTCTCATCTCACTGATAGTCTCGCTACGATCCGAATTTCCAAGCAACAACTGATGCAGGCCATTAATACTCTCCCTCTCACAACAACCACCGGTGACGATGGCATCCCCCAGTTCATAATCAAATGTTTAAGTGTCTTCATCATCGACTCACTCCTCAACCTATACAACAGATGCCTCGAAGTTCATTTCTTTCCACCCCAGTGGAACAGGTACTCTGTCTGGCCCCTCCCTAAGCACCAACAATCGACGCTCCCAAGCCAACATAGGCTCATCGCTTGCGCCTCTGTACTGCTAAAAATTCTGGAGAAAGCATTGCTACCGTCTGTCACCCATCAAATTCTCCGTGACAGTCCTCAGCAAATACACTATGGGATATCAGGAAGGTCAACTATAACTAACCTTGTAACAACCACTCTGCACATCTTAGATGCCTTCGAACAAAGACAGGAATTGTCAGTTATATATCTTGACATCCATTCCGCTTTTGATGCCATCTATATACCTAATCTCCTACGTCTCTTAGAAAACTACTTCAATTTTCGCGGCGATGTTCTCTGGTTCCTAGAATCTCTCCTATCGAAGAGGACATTTGTTCTAAAGATCGGAACAAAGACCTTCACGCGCCACATAACTGCCGGTGTACCTCAAGGGGGGGTCCTGTCTGGCATTCTCTTCTCAGCAATCATGGTGCCATTTGTGACCAATAAGTGCAATTGGATCACATATGCTGACGATGTCAAGCTCCTTACTAGAATATCGCCATCCAACTCGGCAGCCGAAATCACTCAGCAAATCACAAGCAAACTGCAGGAAATGGCAGACTACCTCAATACCTTCAACCTCCAAATCAACCCCCTAAAATCAGCACAAATAACTTACTCTCTAAAGGGCAGCCCAACAACGTTGGAGCCTGTGCTTAACGGCTCCTCAGTTCCAAGTGTTCAAACACACAAAGATCTGGGGGTCGTCTTCGACTCCAAACTATCTTTCAACGATCACATAAACCTCATACAGTCGAGGCTGAACTCACTACGCTGGGTCGCCAAACAACAGCTGCTCCACACCACCGACCCACAACTGGTAAAAAGATACATCGTATCAATCCTTTACCCGACAATACTGTATGATTCAGAGATATGGGCCTCGGCCGCCGAATCCAACATCAAAAGAATATTCTCTGCCGAATTCTGGCTTCTAAAATGGGCCAACAGCAAACTCCACCTTCCTCCAGCTCTCAGATCAACGCAGTTAGCAGAAGCTCTTCAACTACGCAGGCTCCGGTACTACATCGCAGAAAGAAGGCTGCTGTTCACCATCAAGATGGCCACCGGTAAAATTACAGAGCCGAACTTCTGGGATCACTGCTCTTGGCGCATTCCTCCCCCTTATCTCCGGTCTTCAGCAAAGCTGCTAGCAAACCGTAATCGGCTAATACTAACCGACAGATTCCTGCCAAAGCAAATGCTGCCCTCACTGCAAGCCATCGACGGGGACCTCCAAGAAGTGGTCAATAATAAAAAATACAGGAAGGGTATCCTCGTCGAACTGAAAATGTAAAACTGCGCCTTGTTAATAATCTGATTTATCTTTTTTTCTCATGTGTATCTCTTTTGTAAATATGTTTTGTTAACCCCTGGCACCACCATGCCGTGACGGGACTAATTGTATGTCTATCATTGCTGCAATTAAAGATTCTATTCTATTTTTTAAAGTCGTGTGGGTTTGACCTTCTTGCTTTCTTACTGGCAGGGCTGCGTCATCCTCAGATATTTGTAAGTCTCTTCCTTTGTCATGGCTTCAATCTCTTCACCGGTCTTCAGCTGGTAATTCCGTCTGACTGGATGTCCTTGACGCAATCCATGGGTCTTGCATTTTTCTAGGCTAAATTGCATTCTGATATCAGTGCAAACACTTCAGTGATCTGAGAAGCTGTTGAAGTTGATTCTCGATTGCATAGTTTGATGTGATACATGTAAATCAAGTGACAGATGGGGTACAGGTTCTTTCTTCCTTATTTGAGGGTTAAGCCTTTCTTGATAAAATATCCATACATGTAAAATAATAAAAGGGGCCCGAGTAGTTACGACGCCGAGCCACTAACATCATGTATCCAAATTCGAAATATTATTCAAATCCTAGTTGTTATTAATATCAATTCGTTAGTAGAAAATTAATTTGTAACAGAGAATCCAAAATAATCGAGTGTAGCTTTTATTGTCAAATAGAGAGACTATTAATGGCCATTATATAACTGACCCGGAATAAATCTCAAGTGTTATAAAAGAGAACATTAATCACAAGATCAAATTCAATATCGGTTTTGTTGTGAAGTAGTATGTGACAGCAGTGATATGTTTTTTTGCCAATGCTTTAATATTAACCCCTCTGCTTGGCTGTGTTACTCATCTTATGCGTTTTATCTTCCCATCCCAGACATCTGTCGGCAGATTCCTAATTCAGGAGATGGTATTGAAATCATCTATAGGCCTCATGGAGATCAAATTCTTACCGAGCAAGATTTAAAGATGGCCGAACAAATACATGAGAACCCTGACACAAGGGACTACCATGTTGAAAAACTCAAGGAAATGTTACTGGGTAAGTTGAAATCGATTATTCAAATTATTTCTCGTTTGAATTTTGGAAAGGATAACTGGTTAAAGGTGCATCCGATAATTTACGAAAATCCTCTTCGAATTCATATGAATTTTATTGAGATTGGACTGAAAAATATTGCAACTTTAATGCAAATACACTGGTTTGCAGAACTTAAGGACCAACACTATTTCTAAATGTTAAACCACAAAATCATTACTTAAGGTATTGTTTACTGATGAGAGTAGATTCAGTCTCAGCAGCGATTCTGTATATCAGCTAATCTGGCGAGAGGTTGGCACAGGGTATCACCCCGCAAACATCACTGAAAGGGATCGATATGGCGGTCGAGGTGTTCTCGTCTGGGGAGGCGTTATCTTAGTTGGACGTACACAACTCCAGATACTGGAAGGCGGTATACGGTGACCGGTGCATGCTACTGTACTGTACTGTACTGAGGTAATCCTTCCCCATCTGCGTCTGTTCCGAGGTGCCATTGGCCCCCAGTTCCTGTTTATGGATGATAACGCCACACCCCATCGCACAGAAGCTGTTGATATGCTTTTGGAAAGTGAGTACATTGTTCGTATCGATTGGCGTGCCCGTTCCACCGACCGATCTAAATCCCATCGAACGCATATGGGACAATCTGGGGAGACCTCTAGCGACACGTCCACACCCACCAGAAAATGTTCGCCAGCTGATGATGGCACTGAAAGAGGAATGGACGATGTTACCGCAAGAATTTATCAACAACATTGTTCTAACTATGGACAAGCGGTGCCAAGCCTGTATCGACATTAGGGGTGGATACATCTCCTACTGAGGACCACCTCTTTCCTTTGTTCCATCTTTGGCAGTGATGCATCTGTATCATGGCAGCCATTGCTATGGTGCCATTTTTGAATAAAGTTCCTCTGTACCGTTTTGTTCCCGTTGCTGTGTCAGTGTTGTTTCCTTCATCATTTCTGTACCTCACGAGTTTCCTTTGGTATGTTTTCCCCATATCCAGGTCATTCTTATGAGAAGCTACAAGTGAAAACCTGACTAATACTTATATTTTGCACACCAGTGTACCTGATCCTGTGTGTGTGTGTGTGTGTGTGTGTGTGTGTGTGTGTGTGTGTGTGTGTGTGTGTGTGTGTGGTGTGTGTTTGTTTAGTAAGGTGTAAGGTGCGTTGAGGGTCTAACGGCTCATTGGGTTTCCCCCATCTCCAGGTGTTTTCTATGTTTCGGGCAAGCCTGAGATTTTTTTTTGTTTCGGGCAAGCCTGAGATTTTTTTTTTTTTTAAATGTATGTTTCATGTGCTATGTCGTGTGTTATGCCCTTTGTTCATCCGGCCTATTAACCGCCAGGCCCCTAGTGGTACCTGACGTTTCCACACCCTGTCACCGGGAGGCTGTTCTGGTGTACCCAGTGAGGCTATTTTACTCTGGCAGGTTCTGCCACTTACTTTCCTGAGATTTCAGAAAAAAAAAAAAAAAAATATATATATATATATATATAAAATAAATTGGAGAAGTCGAGTGTGTGTTTAGTGTCAAACGGCACCAGGGGTTCCCCCATCTCTGCGCGCGCGCGCCCGTGTGTGTGTGTGTGTGTGTTAAGTGTCAAGCAATTAAGACTATGGGACGCCAGCATATTGTTCTTATAAATCGCCTGTATGCTGGAGTGGTCTGTCTGTTCACAGTATAATATTTGGGGGTTTTGGATAATAAAAGCATGGAACCTTCGCCTGATACCGATTAACTGAGCCACCTTGTGAGAAAAGGCTATAAAAATCCTTCTGTAGAAACCATCGGCTCCAGATCATTATGTACTCTTTTAGCTGCAACAATTTCTTGTTGCAGCTAAAAGAGTACACAACAATTTATCTTAAGATAAATGAAAGGAAGCTAGGACACCCAGTTAATTCGTGTCACTTTATCTGTAGATGTGAAACACAAATGCATGTGTTTCACATCTACAGATAAAGTTTAAAAATGTATCGCAGATTCAAAATGTTTTTATAAAATGTAATAAAGGCCTGGTCAAATTAGAAGTTCATTTTTCTAAAATAATGAAGATTCAAGAGGCCCCCTAATTTAGTCCTTATTCAGCTGGAAAATATGTCTCCCTTAATCTTAACCAGCTTTCAGGGTGTGCAGTTTGTTAAATGTGAACTCTTCTTTTCTTTTCTAGAGGTGGAAAACTTATCTCCACAAACGGATAGCAAATTTCTACTGAAATTCCTTCGCGGTAGAAAGTTCAACCTGCAGCGTACTTTCCAATCATTAATTCAGCACTACAAGAATCGTATGGAAAGTGCAGAACATTTCATCTTGCAAGAACTTCATCGTATACCTCGGGAGGCATGGACAGAATTCTTTACTGTTTTGCCATACCGGAGTTCAGAAGGGCACTCCATCTTGATACTTAAACAAGGTAAGTACCCGTTTCTATTTTTTATATGGATCGGACCGTTGGCTTAAGCGTTAGTCAACAGAAATTGCAAATTTGCGTGAATGAAAGGGTTGCAGATCGGTGAAACACTTTGAAGTAAAGCACGTTCAGTGAAAGGGATATTGTACATTAGTCAGATAGTTGAATTTGTGTTCAGATTGACTCCAGAAAAAAGAAATTTCACGTACAATTTACTCCGCAACCTTTATTCCACCACATGAAAAGATTATTCATTTATCTATTTCAGTTAAAAAAAATATATATATATATATACATGCATGCCACAGGACAGCAACTACAAATCAATCAGCAAATGTTTCACTTTTAAATTGATACAAATCAGCTGTAAAGCTATTAAAGGAGAGAGACGTAGATGAATCCAGAGTCTCAAGTGAATATAAGAAATGCATTTTCAAGCAGGTGCACCCTCTTTCTTTTGCATGAAAATATAAGTGGATCGATTAAGCTATTAAATGTGTCCAGGGTATTAATATTTTGAAAAAGATGCCTTCATCAAAAGCAGTTCCCTTCTATGAATGAAATTTTTAAAAAAAGTTACAATATGGCGAAATAAATCTTTTAGTATTTCTGGTAAATAATTTCTGAACTTTGAAACAGTTGTGAGAAAAATGAAGTGTAGCCAAATTATCAATTTGATCTCTTGCTCATTTGTACATCGGCGGATGAGCAAGAGATCAAATTAGTAAATACACCAAAATATTCGGTTATCCGTAAAAATGCAGCAAGGATAAAATTTCAGGGTATTAAAATACTCTCCATTATCCGAGGACAAATGAACAAAAGCCTCTATGCCCCTGGAATTCCAAGTCATTCTTAGATAACGAAACGAAATAACTTGAATCTGTTACAGGTTGCGTGTCTTCATTTTATAATGTTCCTGCCGTTTCTTATCTCAGAAACCTCCTCCTCATCTTGGTTTTTTTAGCTCCGTCTAGAGCAAGATTATTCTTTTCTTTTCTTTACAGGAAACTCAAATACAACGTATGAAGATTACGATTAAGTAGATGCAAAGTTATGCATCTTGGGGACAGAAACCTTAGAGTCACGTTATAGGTTAAGCGGAGAGGAAGAGAAAAATGCTAAAAGAAAAGCGGATAGAAATCTTTTACATCTGGAACGACTTTTACTCCTTAAAAAACACCTGAAAAGTTTAGCAGTTACGATTCAATCTAATGGGAAATTTTGCATGCAGTACAAACAGGAGTTTGGTATCCTGTCCACGATTTATAGGAATTTTGCTGCTAATAGGGAGAAGGCAGTGAGTGGTAGGGTAATGGTATGGATGTTCAAGAGCACAAGGGCAGCTGAGGCCAAAATGTGCGTGTGGGAAGGAGGACTTCATTTTCCCTCTGTGCTAAACAGTGGTTAGACTACACTTGAAATATTGTGTTCATGCAATTATGGACATCAGTAGTCGATTATTGGAGTAAGTTGTTTCGCAAAGGACAGATGCAGTGCGCGTGACTAATTCAAAATTAGAAGATTGCCTTGTGGGAATGGAAATAATACGAATACGGTGTTTTATGTATTTGTCGACGTATAATATTTTTTTGTCTTGTTCAAAACTAGTCTTCCTCCTTGCATCATTTTTGGCGTAACTATTTCTAAGATCAGCTTAAAGATGAAATATCGCTAATCCTTCTGCTTTACTGTGCGAGTAATTTCATCATTCTTTTTCCGAGTTATTTTAATTGTGTCCTTGCGCGTCGAACACGATTAAATGATGAAAAAGGACACCTTTTTCATCTCAGTAAGCTTGTAAGAGGTGTTCAATTGTCAAATTTCAGGAAGATACGAGGAGGGATCAAGAAGCATTGACCCTCACTCAGAAATATATGAAATAGAGATTTCATATTATATATATTGTATACAAACGTGGTATATACAATAGACCCTTCACAGCAGCAATGCCAGGGGTTTTACATTGGCTGGTGGACAATAGCCTTGAGGAGACGGGGCCCACATCGAAGTTGGGGCTCATCTCCCAGAACCAACAATAAAACAGAATCAGTGTCAGATTATTTACAGGATATATGCATTTGACAGTATTTACAATGAATTAATAAAGATATTCATATTTACATTTATATTATGTTATATTAATATTTATATTCATAAAGATATTCTTGATTTTATTTACAGCACATTCATAAAGACATCGTGCTTTGAACATTATTTACAATATATTGGGCATTATTATGCTGCCCTTATCAATGTGCACTTTGCCTGGCCAAGGTCAGGCTATTAAGGATCTGTCTTCGGTACCTCCGATCCTTCACAAACCTACAGAGCTCGCCGTCAATTGAAAGGCTTGTGGGGAGCATTTCCCTGGGTAGAAAGCGGTCACTGAACGCTAGTCTGTTACAGTGAGCTGTGAGCGTAGGAGCTGACCTCAGTCCGGATGGAGGGATCCTCCAGCCACACAGTTCCCAGATGCTTGGCTCCGAGACCATTCCGGTTGTCATCTTGACAGTGAGAACAAGGCGTTTTTCAAATACAACATCTGCAAGTCGGGCAAAATTAAGTGACGTCGCCATCGCAGTTGTCCTTTGCTGGAGTGGACGACGATGTTTTTGCGTGATCCAACGAAGGAGCCAGTATTCAGTGGAGTACACGCGCTTGATGTTGGTAGGGGCCGCGGACCACTAAATTTCAGAGGCATACAGTACGACGGAGTATACTGAGGTGTATATGTACCGACGAGTCACATCCAGATCCCTAACGTGGAGCAGTTGTTGTTTTGTGATCCAGCGCATTTGACAGAATTTTTCTATGAGCTTGTCAATGTGGGTTTTTTTTTTTTTTTTTGGTAGTTGTTGGCGCATAGGCTTCTGTGGCCATAATGCACCTCCCAAGGTTTTTGCAGTTCTTTGATCCAAGCACGAGGCGGGAATCGAACCCGCGACCTTTGGGTTGCCAGGCAAGCACTTTACCCACCCGGCTAGCCCGGTCGGCGTCAATGTGGGGGTTGAAGCTCAGTTTATAGTCGAAGATGACTCCCAAGTCTGTATGCATCTTGACCACTGGGAAGGGAATGCCATCTAGAGAAGCTTGGATTTCAGTGGGTTGGAGCTTCAGAGAAAATACAATTTTGTGCTGATTTGGCAGGGTTAATGAGGAGGCCAAATTGATGGATATAGGATCCTGAGTCGTGTAAATTTTCACAGATATTTTTATTGATGTTTGAGAGATGATCGCCGGGGTTAATCTAAGCCGCCGTAGCCTAGTGGTCAGGCGCGAGGGTGCATAAGTACACGTGCCTTGAATGACCGGGGTTCAAGCCCGTGACTGCTGAATACCGCACTGTTTCTTGTATTCTGTACATCTTGTAAACTCCTCTGACCGTTTGGTCGTCCCGGAGTATAAAACAGAAAATTTATTATTATTATTATTAATATCATCGGCGTAGTAGAGTATGTCTTCTCTCTGTTGCAGAAACGGAATAATAACCGCGGTGAATAATGCTCCGGAGAGAACTCCGCCTTGGGAAACTCCCTCAGTGATCTTTCTCCAGATTGTGTGTTGATCCGCTTTAAGAAGAATGGTTCTGTCAGAGAGCAGGGCTGTGATAAACCACAACATGTCACCTTTTATGTAGAGGTAGTTTTCTAGGAAGTGCACAAGTGAGGGGATACTGATGGAGTCGAAGGCAGCTTCCAGGTCGATGTAGGTGACAGAAAGCTCTACTTTAGCTTGTAGTGCACGGAGAATGGTGTTGGTTATCGATGTTAAATTGGTGACTGTGGATCTTCCTGGAATGGCATAGTGAATCTGTGGGGGTTTGTGAGGCATGATTTGATCGGTGATAGTGGAAAGTAATGTCTTTTCCATGAGCTTCAAGGGGCTGGAAGAATGAGAGATTGGCCTGAACTGTTTAATGAGGGTTGCAGATTGGCATTTAGGGTGTGGCCTCACAGCATATCTGTTCCAGAGATGGGGAAAGTAGTGTTGCGTTAAGACGCGGTTAAATATTGATAGTAGAGGATCGACGATAAACGAGCTAAGACATTTAATCATGAATTGTGGCACAAGAGCGGGCCTGCTGTTGCAATGGGTGGCAACCCATTTATAGCAGTTATAAGCTGCTTCCTAGTGATGCGAACGGTGGTGAGCATATCAGTAGGGACGTTGTTGATGGGTAAGTTGCCTAGGTCCATCGAGGCCACAGTGTTTGAGAACCGTGCAATGTGGTCCATCCATAGTTCAAGATCCAGTGTTTTAGGGATTCCTGTGTGCTGAGAGTCATAAAACGATTTGCCTTTTCGTAGGGTTGCATTTAAATGCTTTTTAATTGTAAATATTTTCTGACGGTTGAGAACTGCACTGGCTCTAGAGAAGGCAATACGATCTTGTATAGCGCCTGATTCTTTCCATCTCTTATGCAGATTTTGTTTTTGTTGAAAACTGTTGTTCAGTTCTGGTGTCCACCAAGCTCTCGAACGGGGAGTGACGCAGACAGTCTTTGTAGCACCATAACTTGCAATGGTTCGAATCCATCTGGTCATGAGGTCCTAAATTAATATCTAAATTAATTTGATATCTAAATTAAATTAAATTGAAAGTAAAATTAACAAAGAGAAAAAATAAATAAAGCATGGTAGCACGTCCAACAAAATATTGCCAGGAACATAAATTAAATTCCGTGGCCTTCTGATGATAAAGGACACAGCTGTCTATTCTCTGTTATTTGTTGTGTTCTCCGTTTTTATTAGTTTAAATTTTTATCATAAAATTTTGCAGAGTGTTATCAAGGAGGAGCCGGTCTGAATTTATTCCAAATTGGACATTGATTCCTCGCTATATTTGCATTTTTTTTTTTTTTTAATATTCAAATTTTTTGTTTGTATTGTTTTCCACAATTTTTTTTTTTTTTTTTTTGTTTTTTAGAGGCCTTTTCCTGCTTACTGTTTTACTTCTATTTAACTTACATTATACAGGGTGTTTCAGTTAAACGTTTCAGAACTTCTAAGAGTTGTAGGGTACATCCTGACAACTCGAAATCATATAGCAATGTGGGGTCGGAAATGCTTTCCTGAAGCGGTGTTGTACACAGAAGCACCATAAAAAGAAAAGAGACCGTAAGTGAGAAATCGTTTTAATAATACATGAAAAGAAGCAAAAGGTACATGGATTAAAGTAAGTGTTCGAAGTTTCTTCAACCTCGTATTGCTTTCGCACAGTGGGACCTTGGAAAATGTGCTACAAATCCCCTTTTTCCTGCTGAAGTGTTGTTTTCCGATGAGGCATCCTTCACAAGGGAAGGAATTTTCAACACGCATAACGACCATATCTGGGCGGTCGAGAACCCGCATGCAATACGACGTCGTGCAGCACAGATTCGATTTTCGGTCAATGTATGGACAGGTATTATGGGAGATCACCCTCATCGGCCCTTACCTGTTACCGTGTCGTCTAACCGGACCTATCTACTTGATCTTTCTGCAGCAAGTATTGCCACAACTTTTGAGAGATGAACAGATTTCTGCATCGACGCAACAGACAATGTGGTTCCAACACGATGGAGCCCCTGCCCATTATAGCGGAGATGTTCGTAACTACCTGGATGTCACATTTGGTCAACAGTCGATCGGACGTGGTGGTCCCGTGCGTTGGCCTGCTCGGTCATCCGACCTATCATGTCTTGATTTTTATTTCTGGGGTCATATGAAATCGCTAGTTTATGACACCCCTGTTGACAATGCTGAGGAGCTGGTTGCAAGAATCGCAGTAGCTGCCGAAGAAATTCGAAATTCGCCTGGAGTATTCCAGAATGTTCGGATGTCCATGCGTCGGAGATGTGAGGCGTGCATTGTAGCCCGTGGAAGAAACTTCGAACACTTACTTTAATCCATGTACCTTTTGCTTCTTTTCATGTATTATTAAAACGATTTCTCACTTACGGTCTCTTTTCTTTATGGTGCTTCTGTGTACAACACCGCTTCAGGAAAGCATTTCCGACCCCACATTGCTATATGATTTCGAGTTGTCAGGATGTACCCTACCCCTCTTAGAAGTTCTGAAACGTTTAACTGAAACACCCTGTATGTACACACATTGCCTGCCCGACTAACTTAGCCTCACTGTTTTTGTTACAATTCCTCTGCTCCTTGCTGTTCTGTAGTTTCCCTCTAACTTCTCGCGAGCCAAAAGTTTTACGAATGCGTATCTGTTGAGAAACGATTTTCTTCCTATATTAACTTTTTGTCGTCCAAAGAACAAAAAAATGCACATAATCAAAGAAATCACCTAAGATTTACTCTGGCAGGTCCTGCCAATTAATTTCCTGAGATTTTGGCAGCTAGGACCTAAGAAAAAAAAAACTTATGTACACATACACATATATGCACATATACCCAACAGTGATACATAATATATACGCATCCTTGCAATCGTCATTACTTTGGATGTTTGCATACAGCACGTATGCATGCATTCATATGGCAGGAGTAGGGCAATGCGTAGGATAATTAGGCCGAGACTGGGCGAAGATTATTTTTGGGCTAGATTAAATTTAGTGTGTAGGGCGCTCGCGTCGTGTATAGATAGAGTGGGGGAGGGGAGGAAGAAGGTTGGGGGGGGGAAAGGCAGAAGTATTGGGGACATAGAAGAGATTCCCCCAGGTGGTCAGTGAGGCATGTCTATGCCTCACCAGAAGGAAAGGTGGGGTAGCAGGGGGGGCGAGGCGACTGGTCGTCTCGTCCTCCTGCCAGGAAGGGGTATTAAAGGAGAGCCAGGCTAGTGCTTGGCTCAGGCCGCCAGAACAGCTGCTATTCGTCCTTCATTCAGATTTTTTGTCTATCTTCGTGGTTGCTTAGTAGTCCATCTTTGGTGTTATGCACATTTTGGCTTCTAGCCATTATGTGGCTAATGTGCGTTCAGGTCCCGTCTTCTTCTGTACAGAGCTTCAGCGAAATTTGAGAAGGCAATATATTCCTGCCTCTCGTCCAGGAGGTGTTGTTCTCTATCTCTGGGAAAAAAAGGTGATCCGGGTGATGAGCTGGCAGCGGAGGTCATCATAAAGCTGGCATTCATGCATGAGGTGGTACCAGCTCTCCAGCTCTCCACAGCAGCAAGTAGGGTCATCTGTAATGCCCAGGGCTGTAAGTTTAGCGTTAAAGGCACCATGTCCTGTTAGCAGGAAGGTCGCGTGGAGTCCCGGCGTGAACTATGCTGGAGCCATTGGATTGAGTTTTCCAACGTTGGGGAAGAATCGTTTGGTGACTTCACCCTCTGGGGAATTCTCCCATCTGGTTTGCCAGGTTTACATGAAATGATTTGTAAGTCTCTTTTTCTCAGTCAAACGGTTTGTGGTAGGATCTGTGTCGAAGCCGGCGAAGGTGCAGGCTCTTCCCTTGGAGAGTTCATATAATGCTCTACATTTAGCTACTTCGAGGTCTAAAGATAGGGTTCCCGCCAGCACCTGCAGCGCGTGGGTGCTAACTGTGCTGCAGGCCCGGGTTATATCGAGCAGCATGGCTCTATGGATAGAGTCGAGGATTCTGCGATTTACAGCGATGGTGTCTTTGGGGTACCATGCTCCGGAAGCATAGGTAGCTATCGGCAAGAAGGCGGCTTTGTAAAACAACTTGAGGGTCTTCTTTTTCAATCCCCAGTCCCTTTTTGCGACTCTGGTAACAAGGGCTGTATAGCCCCGTATCTTTTTACGGATGTATTTCAAGTGTGCCTGGAAGGAGAGAGTGAGGTCCAGTATTACTCCCAGGTATCTAAGTCGAAGTGTGATACCATCAATCTTAATCTGTGGGGGTCTCCTGTAATCTAGGGCACCCTTGAGGAGAATAGAGTCCGTTTTGGTTGCAGAGATCCTAAGGAAGTGGATATTGGTCCACTCTTGTAGGATTTTAAGGGCATGATTTGCCTTTCTTTCCAGCTGGATTCTGCTGTTTGCCTCTATCATCAGGATGAGGTCGTCTGCAAAGGCTTGTGAAGACGCCTCTCCAATATCGGTATTTAGGAATTCATCCAAGACGATGTTCCATAACGTTGGTCCTAAAACGGAGCCTTGTGGACAGCCTCTGTTGATTTTTCTGGTGAGTATTTTATATGGAGCATTCACCATGATGAGTCTACTGGAAAGGTAGCTTTGGATTACTTGATAGAGGTTGCCTGGCATCCCACTCCCCCGGAGCCGGGCCAGGACGTTCAGCCACCAAAGGGTGTCGAACACCCCAGCAGAGTCGACAGAGATAGCCAGGAAATATTTGTTTTCTGCAGCAGCTGTACGTGCAAGGACGTTCTTCAGGGCATCTACAGTCGACGTCCCGGTCTAAAGCCGTAGTGGGTTGGGGACATTAGGTTTGCCTGTAGGTAGTGACAGTTCTTTACCGTGTGGCACTGGCCAAATTGCTGATGGGATATTTGATGCAGAATTTTCGGAAATTCCTTTTATTTTTGTCATACAGAATAGCAGTCATCGAAATGATTCCTTGGCTCATGCCACCCCATAGGGATGGCAAAAGGTAATGTTCTCAGCTTGCCATTTAATCAAAGCCTTAATTTCGTTGTACAAGTAATACGACAGATATGTGGAGCCCAATTTTTTTCTTAGTCACCAATCTTGTAGCCGAAGTACAATGAATATGCAACTTTTGTGACATTGTATATTTTCCTCTTCTGAGTTTTTTGGATTAAGTGTCCACAAACATAGCAGAAGTTGTCTGGGTGAATTACGCAAGTTCTGTGCTTTGTCTTCTCCATTTTAACAATGCATTAATCTAAAAAAAAAAATAAAAGCAATTGGTAAATTTGAACAGAAGGTGAATTCTTGTAGCGTAGTTTATATATTGAACAATTGAATGGTGCAATAAAATTAATAAACATACTGACTTGTCTGGAAAAGTGCATCAAAATCAAAATATACTCTATTGCAAGAACATTAATGATGTACTTGCTTAACTTTTAGCCCAATAAACAAAACCCAACTAAAAGGTAATAAGTTTAAAAATTGTATTTCAAACAGTAATGATATAAATATTCCGTTTATACTCCGAGACGACCAAACGGTCAGAGGAGTTCACAAGATAGACGGAATACAAGAAACAGCACTGTATTCAGCAGATACGGACTTGAACCCGGGTCACTCAAGATACGTGTACTTATGCACCCGCGCGCCTGACCACTAGGCTACGGCAGTCTTTTTGTACAGAATTCCAGTTATCTATCTTAAAAGTGAGACATGATAGGAAATTTTTATGATTGATTTTAAATTCTATACGTAAAACTTGACCAGAAACAACCATTGATTTGCTGGAGGTAAAAATCACGTTGGGTAATGTTATTATTTGATATTCTGTTTCTCCATTTCAGTGATTTAATATTTCGATGCTCCGGGACTGTTTCCATGGTGACAAAATTGTTGACTATGTACTGTATCATACCCAAAGATATATCCACTACTAATAAAGGTTATTTATTTTATAATTTTTGTAATATGGCAGCTATTCAGTGTTTTGCGATTTTGCTAACTGATAATTAATTGAATTATGTAGGTTACTTTGCCCGCGAGGAACTGCCTTTTAACCTAATGATGCAGGCTCTGATTGCTTTACTTCAATGGGAATTTGACCACGAACTCACTCAGATTCACGGTACTAGAGCGATCCTCGACTGCGAAAATCTAAGTTGGACGAATTTCTCCAATCATCTTGGAGTGAGTGGATTAATAAAGTTAATTAAACAACTTGAGGTAAGCGAGTAATTATTTGTACTCAGAATGAATTATTTAGTTCAGTGTCAATGTAAAGAAAGATAAATAATTGCACATGCTGCCACACAAAATAACGGAGCATCTTTGACTATGTAAGACACAAAGTCTTACAAGTTAAATTAAATATCAATATAATTAAAGAAAGAACGCTAAATAGAGTGATATTGTAAATCTTACAAGAAAATACTTAAAGTAACAAATATTTAAGATAGTGGGTCTCACGTTAAAGGAATTGAATTAAGTGGAGTTTGTACTTAATGTAGGAGCGGATGTACCATGAGGCTAAGCTTTAGGGAGACATATGATCAGCGCCCACTCCCTAAGAGCAAGCAAAGATAGCGAGACGGAAGAGTGGGCGGTCAGTTGATGGAGTGGCAGGGGACGGAGTGCTCCAGAGGTTACGATAGGGGTACCAGCGGGGAGCGGTCCTAGTTTACCGTTAACAGAGCGGGCGTGGTCATTTTGTAATGGGGCGAGACGGGTCAAGTAAATGGACGCAGATGTTTTCTGGATGGTTCTGGAGAGATACTGAGCAGCCGGAATTTCCGGTCACCTTACTAGAAAGTTCAAGAAATTTCTGGAAAACCGGAAGTCCTCTCTCTACACAGGAACAAGCTCGAACTTTCTGTCATGGGTCGAAGCAATGTGACGTGCAGTAGACAAATGAGAATGTATATGTAGACATGGATAGTATCTTATGTAGGACGGCACTGAACGAAAGTTCAACTCCGTCTTTGTACACTGTTATGGTTACAGAGCACTGTAACAGGCCAGAAATGTGTGTAACGTTATGTTCGTGCAGTGTGTGTGTGTTGTTGTGTTGTTTAGTTGTTTCTGGCCGCTTTGTCACCAGACAGGCGATCACCTGGAAAGCCTGCTCAGGGTCCGTCTACACCACGGGGAGGTAGGCCACAACTGCGCAGGAACCATGTCCAACTTCAACAGTCACGTACTGAATGTCCAAATAGGGTTGGAGCCATTCAAAAGAACCCCGTGCCAGCAAGCCGGCAACAGCGCGCGCACACACACACACACACACACACACACACACACACACACACACACACACACACACACACACACACACACACACACACTCATTCCCACGAGACAGGACAGCAGAAGACGAAGAAATAAGGATGAGAATAGCATAAAGTAAAAAAATATATAATAATAATAATAATATATATATATAAGAAGAAAAAAAAATAAAAAAATATATAAGAAAATATGTGTATAAAATAAAATAAATAAATAAAAAAAAAGATAAAATAAAATCTTTATCCATTTCTTGCCCACATCTTTATGCAGTGCTGCCCAAAGTGGTCCTCAAGGAGAAAAGGTGTATTGTCAAACAGAAGTTGTAATGTCATTCAATCATGATCGGCAGGAACAAATTCTAGATATAATTCTGAATTCTGTTAAACTGGAGTGGTGTCAGAAGTCTCTGGTCGATGACGGTATCACTGAGCAGAGGAAGGATTTAGTTGAAGAGAGTCTTGATAAAGGATGAGTCAGAGAAGTGCAGCATCTCTTAAAATCTTTGCGTGGTCTTGAAAACCACAACAATTTTGTATATGACGTCATCAGGACGACAAGGCAGCGCACAGTTGTATTATGATTTATGATGCATTTTCAGTTTCATCTCTTGAATTAACATTGACGTTGAGAGACTTCCTGCGATTAAAAGCAGCATTGCAGAAGGTTTGAAGGGTCTGGAAATTGTTGACAGAAATGAGTATCTTCTCACCTCAGGGACACAAGTTCGGTACTGTTGCCTTAAGAGCCGATCTTAGATCCTCGTAAATGGAGCATTCAAAAAGTACGTGAGGAGAGTCTTCCCGTAGCCCACATCGACAGGAGACTGTATTGGACAGTCTGAATTGGTAGAGTTTTGTGTTAAGCGAACCATGTCCAGTGAGTATGTAGGAGGTAATCACTGAGGGTGAAAACCATTTTCTGGTGGATGATGAAAGTAGTGCAGTTACGTCGGGAACGAAGTTTTTGGTGATAGCTCCTTTTTCGGTAGAATTCCATCTATTCTGCCAGGTGTTCACTAACAAATTCCAGCATCTGGTTCTCTCCGTTTTGGGATCAGCCTGAGGGTTAACAATGAGTCCCTGAAATTCCGTAGAAATGCCTTTGCGGATGTAAAAGCAAAGCCCTCTAAACACAACATGCAGGTCAAGAGGTATAGTGCCTGCAAGAGTCTGTAAAGCTGGAGTTGATACTGTTGGCAAACGTGAAGTAGGCTAAGGAGAAAACAACGTTGAATAGTGGATAACTTGGTTTGTACTGTTTTGAGTGCAGTACGTCTAAACCAAAGGCTGGTAGCATAGGTTGTAATTGAGATTATGGCAGCATTATAAAATAGATGTAGGTTTTAGTGTTCAGTCCCCAGTCTTGTCTGGTAATTTGGAGCAGCATTTCGGTAAAACTCTTAACTTTGACGGACAGATGTTAAATATGCTCAGTAAAGGAAGAGCGGTCGTCAATGATGACTCCTAAAAATTTGGTGCTTCGGACAAGTGGAAGTGATTTCTTGTCAAGTTTTACAACTGGTGGTCTGCGATAGTCTAATTTGTGTTTAAAAATCATGATCTTCGATTTTGTTGAGGATAATTTTAATTTGTTCTTAGAGGACCAGGACGATAGTTCAAAGAGTACTTTATTGGCATAGAGTTCTAATTCAGATGTTGAGTTTCCATTCACTAAAATGATAATGTCATCTGCATACGCAAGTTGTTGCACATTTTGAAATTCAGTCGTCCTAAGCAGCTAATCATCAAGAACTAGGTTCCAAATCAAGGGATCCAAAATTGATCTTTGGGGGCAACCACGGGAGACAGATCTGTTAATCTTCGTGCTTTTAGTGATGACGGTGACGGTGCGATCAGCAAAGTAGTTTCTAACAAGTTTATAAAGCTGAAGAGAGCAGTGATTGGAAGGGAGTCTACTGAGGGCACTCTCCCACCATAAAGTATCAAAAGCGCCCTCACAATCGATAAAGATTGCCATAACCTACTTGGAAGTGGAGCAGTCAATGAGGTGGTGGAGTTCTAATAAGGCATCTTCGCATCCAAGCCCTTGTTTAAATCCGTATTGAAGGGAGGATGTGGAGCTTGTGGCTCCCTGCAGTGTGGTTATTTTATTGGCGATTAATCTCTCTAACATTTTTCCCAGGTGAGAGAGCAAGGCTATGGGGCGGTAGGATCTGGCATTATCTAGTGGCTTACCAGGTTTATGTAAAATCTTAAGAATGGCGTGTTTCCATGGTTTGGGAAACGTTTCAATATTTTAGCATTTGTTGAATAATTTAAGTAGAATATTGGACCTTAGGTCATAAAAGTGTTTGATTAATATATTGTCAATCAGGTCATCGCCAGGACAATTGTTTGACTGAATTATTTTCAGGATTGAAGTAAGTTCCTCTGCAGTGAATGGACTTGTTTCTTCTAAAGGAAGGTATTTTTGGTTTAAATCTCGAATACATAGATGGTGTGAAGTGTCAATAGTGAGATCATCATTAGGCAGCAGTTGGTCCAAGATGTCATTTATGGAGTCTGTTAGTGTAATAGTCTCCATACTGTTGGAGGTAATGGAGTTAAAAATATCACCCAAGATCATTTTATTTTTAGCAATTTTATAGATGACGCCCCAAGGATTATTATTCCCAGACGTACGGAAAAAATTGTGCCAGGATTGCAATTTGCTTTCATAAATCAATTTTACGTATTTTCTTTTGAGAGGTTTGTATTCTTCATGTAATCTGTTGACTTCTTCATGAGGCCAAGTACGCCGTTTGCGCTGAAAATTTCTTCTGGCTTTATGTACAAGTTTCCGAGTAGAGGTAAGTTCGTTATTCCACCAAGGTGTGCAGTTAGATTTTAGTTTCTTTTTATGCGTCGATTTCTGAATTGCAGTGATGATAATGTTTTGAATCTACAGTGCTAGTTGTTCGGTGGTAAGAGAATTATAATTTTCTAGGTTGTCTTCAGGCAAGTGAGAGAGAACGGAACGATTAAAACGTTCCCATTTTATGTTTCTACGAGAGTAACGTATGGGATTACGAAGTGGTTGTTGAGGAGGAAGAGTTGATCCCAGCAGGAAGACGATAGAGCGATGGTCACTTGTTGTTAGGTCAGTTTCTACGTGCCAGTCAGTAATATAAGGAGCAATACGTGCTGTAGCCAGAGAGATGTCTATATTTGATTCACCCAGGGAATTAGAAAAGGTACATGGCTGGTTTGGTTGATTGAAGACAGTAAGCTGATGGGAGAAGATGGTATCCTCAAGCAGTAATCCCCGCGCATCTGTGAAAGAACTATGCCACAAGGTAGACTTGGAGTTTGAGTAGAGTAAAATTAACAGAGGAACAGGGCCTAATAAACTGAATACGGAATCGATATAGTGTAAGTGAGGAATCAAGTCAGATGACGGGGGGCAATACATTGAGATAACATAAGTCGAGTGATTAGGACTCAAGGCTTGAATGCAAATAGCATTCTGTGATGTTAAACAGGACAAGAGTAAAACGTCAGCATTTTTATTAAATATTACGATGGCTACCTTAGGATGTGTATGAGTCGGTTGTAAAATCCGAGAAGAGCAAGGATATCCGACAATTCGTCCTTTTCTATGATATGGTTCTTGAAGAATGAGAATGTCAATGAGTTCCTCCTCAGATACACGACGTAGCTCATCTGCCACGGTGCGTGAATGGTGAGCATTGGCTTGCAGAAATTTTAAGTTTACAGTCGAAATATTTGATTGGGAAGCGCTTGAACTCGATAAGACTGTGATATTATAAGGGAATTGTTCGTTGCCTTACTGTGTCTTGAGCCTTTATGTATTCAGGACAGTTGATATCTCTGACCGAATGATTAGCATCATGTTTGTGCCTCTTGAATAATTTCAATTATTCAAGAGGGATTTCAATTATTCATTGAATAATGAATAATTGAAATTATTCATTGAATAATGAATAATTGAAATTATTCATTGAATAATGAATAATTGAAATTATTCATTATTCAATGAATAATTTCAATTATTCATTGATCCTTGCTGGGGCACTCAGCAAAGATATGGCCTAATTTGCCACAATGTCCACAGGAAGGTCTTTCTTGTTTACACGTACTTGAAGTGTGTCCGAAAGCAAGACAACAATAGCACTTCGTCACAACAGTGAACGGCTTAAATCGGTGAGCGGTCCACCCAATAAATAACCTGTCTAAAGTAGAGATAGCTGAAAAAATACCTGAGTTAAAATCAAACACCCAATTCGAAGTATTCTTTGATTTGGAGCTAATTTTAAATCGGAATGTGATCTCTTGTGAGATTTCTTCACGTGTGAATTTAAATTCTTTCAGGTTTTTGAAGTAGAAAACATCAAGTATTTCCTCTTTGGTTAAATCATTATCAATATTATATACCAGTAATGTTGGATTCAATTTCTTAGGTATCTCAGGGGTGATTCCAACATCAGACAGGATTTTTGAGGAAGAGATGGTATCCAAATCTTTACATGAATCAGTTTCTAAAATTACGCCTTTGTTTTTAATGAGACGGAGAGCTTTAACTTTGACTTCTTTCAAGTCTTGCTTGAAGGTTTTAACTATACGTTCTTTAACATAAGTTCTCGTAGTAAGAGTAGAACTCTCAGATGCTTTTAGGAGTAATAAATGTGGTTTTCTGGTTGAAGTAGTTTTAACATTAGCGGATTGCAGACTGTCTGTTTGGTTAATAGAAATTTTTGCAAGGGATTGTGCAGTAGCCTCAGAGAAGTTTTCAGGAGAAACTACGTTCAAAGAGGTATCAACTAATTCTGTAGAAGTAGAAGATTTTTCCACAGAAGCATATGAGAGAGGTGTGGGCATGGTTTTTGAGTCATCACTTCTTATCTGCCGCATCTTTATTTTCATTTTAAGAGCTTCGTTTTATGTAATCAAGCCATTCACAATTAATTCAAGACCACTCCAAGAATGAAGAATAGCTTTGATGGCAGTTTTTGTAACCTTACTATTGTCGTTTAATAAGTTTCAATTTCTTCTCGCAGGAAAGTAAGTGCATCGACAGGGGAAAGATCTGAAAGTAAAATAGTCCCGACGTTTGGTATTTTAATTTTCCTGGCAGTTGAAGTAGCAGCCCCAGTCAACGTGTCCGGACTAAAATGTTTTATTTGTGAAGAATCAGTAGCGATATTTGTGGTCGTAGAAATTGGTACTTTGCTTGAAGATTCAAGATGTTCTGATTTAGCCTTAGGAGCGGTTACGCTTGTAGTTTCCCTTGTCTTACTTTGTTCCTGTGAAGAAACGAGAGGTGGAAACTCATCGGTGTTTACCGACAAATTAGTGGCGCCTGTATTTTCTTCCAGGTTGGGGGGTTTGTTCTTGGGAGGGATCCAGTATGGAGAAGTCTCCTTTGTCACGGGGCAAGTTAAAAGCTTCACTAATAGCCTCTGTCATCCTGAAGGGTTTTTCCCCTTGAGGTATTTACCTCAGATGGTTAAATAGGCATACGGCGAGGAGTTGGAAGGAGGAAGCGGTAGAAGTATCGCCCCAATATGTGCGCTAACTTGACCTTGAGGTAGCTTAATTGGCCCTTCTTGTACGAGCTGAACTACTTGGGTCGGAAAATCTTTTGTCAGTAAGGTTGCTTATGCAGATCTAAAATTAATAAAATAACTTTACCTGATGACTTCTTTCAGAAGCTGATACACTTATTTTGGAGATTAAATGTTCCTCTTCCTGATGACACCAAATACCACTGTTATTAACTATTCAGGCAATTAAATCAAGACAAAATTAGTAGAGCACTTTTTCACTCGACTGACGTGCTGCGCGAGCATGGGCTGAAGAGACAAATGAGAATGGAGATGATGATGGAAAGATAGAAATGATTGGTTGAGGAAAGGAGGGGCGTTACGAAAATTTGGGAAATAAAAAGAGATGAGCGCGCGAGAAAGGGAGATGAAAGTTTTTTCGGAGATGTAGGCTCGGGAAACAGTCCCCGGAAGTGATCCACCAGTAGAACCAGTTATGGTGATTTGGCTAAACTCTGATAGTTAAGTAAAGTATAGATAGGTTAGAGTAAAGGGAACTTTCTCGAGATAGAAGATAGAAGATAGAAGTCCGAAAGCGTCCACCGAAAGATATATTTAGAAAGAGGATGGCGCGAGATAATGCTCATGGAAGAACACCGGACCGTCCTGCAGACTACAGAGAGAAATAAATTAAAGGGAAGCGACTCCTATTGAATGATCTGGCACAGCGAAGAAAGATATGACACCAGGAATGATCGGCGAAGTGGATAGTACCCCTGGCAGATGTTAGCAGTCCCGAAGCTGAAGGAGAACGGTCTCAGACTGATGGTGGACCCCGATGCAGAACAGAAAGTCACAGGCCAAACATTGTGTTAGCGGGAGGATTCAAATCTCCAGAAATAAGTGTTCAAACAGCTTAGTACCTCTATATATTTGCAAAGGACTGTAGGGAGGATTAGTAAATTATTAACTGAGATTGTAAGAGCACATGCAGTAAATTCAGTGCATATTTTATAGTTGAGCAAAGAAATATTTTAGAATTAGTTTAAAGAAGGATTGTTTATAATTATGGTTTATTTACTGATTAATTAATGGAGGGAAAGTAATAATTTTGGACGGGTTAACCTATAGGGCAGGTAGAGTTATATGTTAATTTATATAATGTTACTGAAGTAGAGAAGTGGAGCAATTATTCGCTAAATGCTGAAATTTACCTGAGAGAATCAAGAAATAAATAAACCAATGTATATTTCATTAACATGTAATTTTAATGTGTTAGGGTGAGAATAGAATAGAATAATGTGTAAAGTGGACATTAAATTCCAGAAGAAGAATTGTATTAAACATGTAGAAGAATGTAGGATTGTGCTAGATAAGTATGAATAATAAATAAAATGCCAATTGTATTTAAAAAAAGAGTTAAGTTAAACTGATTGTAGGACAGTGTTAGTGGCCCAATAGTAAGAAGAAGTGCGCGTGCACGTAGCTATGAAGACTGTCTAATCTTGCGCTCCTCAAGTTTACAGTGATTTTACGTGTTTATTTCACGAGTTACGCTAGTTCTTTTGTATAGTGACCTGCCTAGTGGTAATACTGTGCATCCTGTGGAAGATTATTACCCTAACATTTTAGGTAATTATGTTTTTTGCATGATCTCTTTCTATCCGTATATTCACATTTGCCAGCGTTGCTTGCCTCCGAGGCCTGAATTCAAACTTCACTTCTGTAGGCTTACTCTGCTGGCTTACCACTGTCCGCTTCGGGCTGTATCACAAGGTCAAGCAGTTCCTCTGCGGTGGGAGTTTTCCGGCAGTTGACCGCTTGTAAGGTGCGACTTTTATAACTCTGACCTACTTATGCATCTGCTTAGCTTAAGAGATTGCATGTTGACAGCGAGTTAGAAGGAACTTGGCAAACTAACTCTGACTATTTTTGTCTACTTCTGTCTGACAATCAAGTATTCGATAAGATGACCGCTTTTGCTTGACTCCCTCATCAACAAGTCTCAGATGGCCCAGCTGCCCTCTCAAAACTAACTTAATTTGTGCATCTCCGGAATTTAGCCTACACTTCAAGCTAGTAAGCTGTCCAATTGCAGCAAAACTTTGTTGCTCACTGCTTTTCACCCACCCGATTACTGCCTTTCTCGACGTGCAATCCGCCCCCTTTTTCAGCTCAGACCCTTCGCTTATAATTCAACTGTATACAATGAAGGATAGAACGGGCGTTCAGCAAAAGTCCTGTGCCGAATGTGGGTACAAACCCGAGGCTCCGGCATTACTTTGTGTTACGTGTCGTAGAATCTTTTGTCGTGATTGCCAACCACCTAAAGTTAAAAGGTTGAACAAACAACGGAGAAGAAAATGGACCTGCCACCTTCGCGCAAGTAATCCAAAAAGCGCGGACATCTCGAAGGAAGAGATATCCACTATCACTCTTACAGAAGAAACCCCATCTGGCCTTCTTGATGTGCGCAGTTCGAATGAAGGTAGTATTGTGTCGTCTGCGTTGAGAACACCTGGAGATTTAAGCTTATGCTTTGGGAAAGACGTTGCTTCTTCGAATAGGGAGTTTGATACCGCTCCTGCGGCCTCCGCAAAAGACTTGCAGGTTAATAGCCCCTTTGATAGTTTGTCAATTAAATGCGCTCTAAGGGACAACACGTCCATACTCAATGCCCTCCCTGAAAGATTTAAGATCACTTTCGGGGAGATTCTGTCCCCAATAATCGACTCTCTTGCCTGCCTCAATGACGAAAATAGAAAACTCAGAGCCCAAAATACGGAAATTCTCGACCAAGTGCTCGCAATGAATGAACAACTCAGGGATCTCAAAATCTTTATAAGTGAATACTGTCTTCCCTCTAGTCAGACATCAGTGATGGACCATCTGGAACCTCAGGAGCATTCACAGGAAGCAGATGATGCACAACCAAGACCTCCAACTCAAACTGAGCGCGTCCAGCGAGGAAAAAGAAATCTCAAAAATCTGCACAGTTCGCCCCTTATTGCAGACAGAACAACTGAACAGATCGTAGCCCCGGCCGTGATGTTGAACCCTTTGGGTACTCATCCCCCTCACACCGCTCTCCATCAGCGCGATCCGACCTTCGAGGCTGACAGCCCTTTTATCCAGGACAAGTGAATGATTGCTGGCGAATCTAATCTGCACCAACCTTACAAAAGACGTCAGGAGAAGCCTGGTGGCCAGGTTCTGAGCCACATCACTGTTACAAGAGGATGGAGATGAGAGAAACCCCACGCCAAAACAGGGAGGAGCGGATCTATGCTCAAGCGGATGCTTTCTGTCTGTGGGGGATGGAATTAAATAAAAATGATGATATATATATTTTATATTTCTTTTTATTATTAGTTTTATTTATTATTTAATTGTTCCCTTATAGTGTTTATCCAATTTATTTTAATTTCCCCACTTACACATCTGACTTTACTTTACAGGAGAATTCTAAATTCGAGGGAACTTCTTAATTATTTATAATTCCCCTCGGACAGGCTGAGTGTTCAAGAATGACAAACAACACACACATTAATATATAACATAACATTTTATTTACACTTAGATACACAATATAAAAATTATCAACTCTCAAGCACATTATTATTTCGCAAATTTGCCTATGTATTATCAGTTATATATGGCAATTATATACAGTGGTTTTACTCTAAACAAGGTTATCCACTTCAATACAACTCACTCAATATCATTACATAAACTTATTTTAGTTTCTTCTTTCTCCACGCATGAACAATAATTACTTAGCAGGTTTAGTTCACACTCTTTCTCTTATGTAAATCTTATTCTTAACTTATAAATTGATTTAGGAATTTCACTCTTAATTTCTAATTTAATTAGTGCCCCATTTTGTCTTGGGGAATATAACTTCACAACCTTCTCTAATCAAGACAGATAGTACATTTGACATCAATTTCTGGACTAATGCTGGTCCCAAGGGTTAGCTACATCCATAAGGCTATTTCTTTCTCTGTATTTCCCTACCCTTCTCTTCCAAAATATATCATACCTATATGTTAAACAATAACTAATATCAAATTTCAAATTTCTCTCCTTTTCCTTTCTACATATGTCTAATTATACATTAATCAAAACCCAAAACTAATTTATCTCTATATTTATGCATATACAGTATTTATATCTTTGTATATCCTTTCCTTAACATCTTTCTAAACATTATACTAATCTGACATTAGAGTTCCAACAGTCCTTTATTTGTGAGGGGGAATACTATATAACTATTCACTTACTTAATTTTACGAATCGGATTTCTCCGTTTTGGGGCCTTCAGCTCCTTGTCTGGGAATGGCATCATCGTTTACCAACTGCATTCATCTCAGAACTTCAAGTTTCTCCATGGGCTGCAGTCTACGTCTGGACAGGGCATCATTGTGTCTTTTAGGAAATTTATGGGCTCGTCTTCGATACTGCTACTTAATTTTCGGTTCAGCTATTCTGGCGGACTAGGAATTACAACTTTACCTTCTCAGCTCACTTATCTGCGCCTTGCCTTTATCACTGCCTTCAGATGATGGATTAGGGTTATTTCTCTCCGTACACAACACTTATTTGCATACTGGCCACTTTCACTACCTTCCGATTACGGACTAGGCTTATTTTCTCCTTACCAAGGCTCCTACTTTCAGCTTCACAAGGCTGCTTCTTTCGGTTAACCAAGGTTCCTTCTTGCACTTATATGTACTTGGCCACTTTCACTGCCTTCCGATGACGGATTAGGCTTATTTTCTCCTTACCAAGGCTCCTATTTTCAGCTTCACAAGGCTGCTTCTTTCGGTTTACCAAGGTTCCTCCTTTCACTTATTTTCACTCTGGCCACTTTCACTTCCTTCCGATGACGGACTAGGCTATTTCTCTCTACTATATTTCTTCCATGACCAACTACTCGACTATTCTCTTTTATTATGAAACTCATCTAACCCTTCACTACTCCATCTTACCTTGTCAGATCTTTCCTAACTGGCTGACAGGACAGGACCTATCTAACCCCACACAACTTATTACTCAATTTTCCCACTAACACTGGCAAAAAACTCACGTCTGTCTTTCCTAACTCATCTCCACAAACCGCCAACAAAAGCCCAACTCTGTGTTCTTTTTAACCCATTTTCACAAACACCAACGAAATCTCAACTGTGTGTGTCCCTCTCTCCCCGTTCACTCACTTTTGTCATCTCAATTACGTACCGCCTCCTTATGTCAGGCCCCTTTTTACTCAGATTTACCCAATCTTCTCATTTTGTCAAACTTTCATCATTTCCTATTCGTCCTTTAAAATGTCTCAAGCTGTATATTCAGAGCTCATTTTAATAAATTTCCAAATTTTTCCCAGGCAATCCGCTGCTTTGAAGTTCGCCATCACCTTCGCCACCCCTCGTTAAACTTAGCAGATTTATTTTACATTGCTCTAACAACTTTGCCATCGCCGACAGTCAGACGCAAATAGATTGCTAGCCGGAGTAATTTGACCCGTATTTACTAGCTGGCCGCTATTTTAGGTGTCACCGGACAAAGGGATGTCCGACAATGTCCAGTCTACAGCCCTATGTTCTTCAGAGCCATAGTATTCGCACCTGCTCGCCAGTAGTGCTGTCACCATTCCCGTTGTTATTGTTTGTTCTTTGCCACGGTGGGAACTGAAATGTATCCCTAATTGCTAATAGCTTACCGCTCCCTTCTCTAATTCAACCTTGTCTAATTTTTAATTCCTTGTGACTGACCTAGAATAATATTTGTGACTGAAAATGTTTACTGTCCTATTTTGCTATTTCCTAACCTTTATTTTAAATAAAGCTCACTCATTCCTAAAATATTAACATGTAAGATTTTACATCTTACATGTCTCTCTGATCAATTCAACTATCTTGCGCAACTTCCCAGGCATAACCCACAAATGGCTTGCGCTCAAAGTGTTTTGACTGTGAAAACACAAGGTAACAGAATTACATGCGAGAAGCCTAATATGTCGGTTCCTACTGAACCTGCCTCGGTCCCTCTGTCGCGGAGACTTGAGGAGATATATATAATATTTCAGCTGTCCAGACCCGAGAGAGAATTTTTGTTTCCAGACTTGGACCAGCAACAAAAGCAGAAAGTATCAGGGCACTCTTTGCCCAAGAACATGGGATCAACTTAGACGCAAAAGCTATCAAAACTAGACACCCAACCTATTCTTCCTTTAATCATCTCCTGCCCTACAAATGCAAAGCATATCGTCTTGGATTCTAGCTGCTGGCCGGTAGGCACCCTTATAAAGCCGTTCCAAGAGAGGAGCAGATCGATCGCTTACAGCGGATCCAGGCGAGATAAACAGCCATAGCTACAAAAGGATGACTTGCTACCAGGTTCACATGAAGGAGAGATTCTTTGGTTTATGCAGAATGTACGCAGCCTAAAAAACAAGCTTCATTGTCTCCAGACTCTCCTATTGCTTAATGAGTTTGATGTCATCTGCCTTACAGAAACATGGTTAGCGGCAGATAGACAGCTTGATCTTGCCCATTTTAACACCCCTTACAAACACATCGGGAATCACAGGATTAACGGGCGAGGCGGTGTTGAAATCCTGTTCAACGATCGCTTCCAGTCAATAAGGACATGAGTGAGCCAGTTTAAAAACTTTGAGGCAGTCTGCCTGACACTGAGGAGTCCTCTTCTTCAAATCCAATGCTGCCTGGTCTACCTTCCTCCGGACCACAATGAAGACTCTAGAGCGGAGCTGCTCACGTGGTTAGCAACCAACTTAGTGCCTAAAATCCCAACTGTTGTAGCAGGTGATTTTAACTTGCCACTGCCCAAGCATGGGAATGCCCTTGAGGGCCTTGAGGCCACTCTTCGGGCCTTCAACCTTACACGGCTAGTGACGCAACCAACTAGAGCGTGTCAAGCGCTGGACCTAATCTTCCACAATTTACAAGATATCAAATTCCTACCTAGCAACTTTCGATTCCAATCTGATCACTCGTCAATTGCATGAAAACTATCCTTACAGAGAAATTCCCTTGGGTTACCTGACAAGTAATCTGCTGAATTGCCTAGGATAGCCTCCTCTACCAAATATCTGAAGCCAGAAATCATTCTCCAATGCTTGATTGGGTTTGCCTGGGGGCGTCTCTATTCTGAGCCGTTGGAGGATGCCATTATGCTGTTGTCGGAACAACTGAAGTTAATTGCACTACATGGTGCAGCCAGAATCACCAGGATTGGTAACAGGTCGAATCGGGGTTTCAATAAGGAAACTAAGATGGCTTTCATCAAGAAGCAGAAGGCCTAACGGAAATGGCAGAAAACTCAACTTCCCTCAAACCATTCCATCTTTAAGAAAGAAAGAGCTTGCTTCTTGAAAAAGAAAAGGCTGGTCCTTAACCAAGCTGTTCTCAATAGGTTGAAGAGTGGTAGAAGGATCCTTTCGCATCATCATCATCATCTAACCATTGACAAAAATCTTGTCCAGGAATGGGCACAGTTCAGCTTACAGCAAGCAGATTTTCCTGACTCTGATTCCTTTCTCTCGCAGGAGGACTAGTTACCTAGGGCACACTTGTCTGAAATAGAAATAACTAGAGAGACCCTAATTGATGTCATCAATAAACTACCCAACAAAGCCACTGTAGGTCCGGATTGTTTCCCACTCTTTATTATCAAAATTTGTAGCCCATATATAATCGACCTTCTCCTTCACCTTTTCAGACAAATCCTGCAATCTGGAATAGTTCCTTCAATTTGGAAAACCTACCATGTTAAGCCCATTCCAAAGATCAAGAAACCCAAATCTCCTAAAGACCTGCGACCAATATCCATCAGTTGTTGTTTACTCAAAATTTTCGAAAAAGTAATCCAGCCAACAATTCCCCAGCATTGCTTTGCAAACAGGCCTGAGTACCTGCATACCGTTATACAAAGGAGATCGACAACTACCAATCTTCTTGATACACTCTTCAGGATTCAGCGCACCCTCAACAACAAATCACAGATTGATATCATATTCCTCGATATAAAATCGGCTTATGACAGAATACACCTCCCAGCTCTTTTTACCATTCTGAAACACTACTTCGGCGTAACGGACACCTGACTTCAAATTTTGAAGTCAATTCTGCTCCCTAGACATCTGTCTGTGACCCACAATGACTTACAAGTAGCTATTGACGTCTCAAGAGGCATACCACAAGGAAGCGTACTGTCAGCTGTCCTGTTTTCAGCAGTTTTGGAGCCTTTCCTTGCTCAGAATCCGAACTTTGTCTCTTATGCTGATGATCTGAAGTTCTATGTGAGCTCAGATCATAATCATCAGATTCAAGATACCAACCAACAAGCTTGTAGGCAGATATTGAGCTTAGAAAGTTACCTTGCCATAATAGGGCTGCATCTGAGCCCTTCCAAATCAGCACAACTGTGATAACCAAGAAGAAAGCCAAAAATGATATCCAAATCTTTGTGAGTGGGGAACCGGTGCAAAAGGTGACCTCTCATCTTTGGGCAGTGCGTCAAGAGCTCGTTGGGGTGCATCAGCCAGCGCTGCTTGTTCGGCACATCCTGAGGTGCATTACGCCGATTCCTCTCTATGCTTGAGAAATTTGGTCATCTGCCCCTGCCTCATACCTTCAGAAGTATCTCACTTTAGAGTACTGGTTGCTTAGATGGATGAACAGGGCGGTAGGCCGCCCCCTAACTATCTCCAGATCTATCCTACAAGCAAATCTGGGCACCACTCCCTGGAGACATATCATCATGACAAAAAATGTCCTCACGCTCGCACGACTTATAACGAGGCGAATTGATGCTCCATCGGTATCCACATTAATCTCTGGCCCTAGGAGGGCAAGAGGGAAGCACCCTGTCTCCCTCTATGTCTTACGCTGTCAAACATCGATTCCCTGAGGAACATGTTTCCAGCTAATTGTCTTCGGATCTTTAATAAATTTAGGATCCACCCTGATAGGTTCTGTGAAGACAAGCCCTACAGGAAGGAAATCCTCAAGAACTGCTACCAGATTATGAACTTATAATACTCACCTACTCCTGGACAGACTGTGTTTTGTGTTTTTTTTTTAACTTGCCTATTTGTATATGACAAAGACTTTTTGTCTTCATGCAATCATATGTTTTGTATATTACTGTATATTTTGTACATTATTGTATATTTAATCCTGTAAATATCTCGGGCGAGCACGCATGTACAGTTGTTAATTGTATATGCGTTCCTCGCAACTTAGTCTGTAAATATTCACACCCTTCTGGCACAGAGCCGTCCCGGGGTGACCCAAGATTTCTTGGGAAATAAACTGATTTTAATAATAATAATAATAATAAAAAGAAGATGATGGATAGGATTGTTGTTTGTTTGTTTTTTTTTTAAGGAGCATTAGCAACTAAGGCCATATTGCTCCGGAATATGCGGTGGTCATTCCTTGACCTTTCCGCATCCTCCGTATTTGGTGGTGACGGGCTCGAACCCCAGTCTAATCAAGAAGCGTGTGCTACGCACTGCTGCTCCTTCCCACCTGGCTACGGAGGCGCCAATGACGGATAGGAGAGCCTAATGACCAGGAACGTAATCCATGCCATGTACTTATATCTAGTGAATAATGTGTAATGATTCGATATTTTTTTTTATTTGTAAATATGTATAATAAACTAATTGCATTTAACTTAATGCAAATGGTGTTTGGTTATTTCTGAACACACACAGCAAAATCCAAAGGAGGAGTGCACTAATATAGAAACTCCCTCAGAACCGGAATTCTTCTGTGAGATACACACAAGGCAGATGCAAAGTGGGGTATAGTAAGAATATAAATAAAAATAAATGAGAAAGGGGATTTTTAAGATAAGGGAGCTTAATAATAAAGAAAGTAAATAAATATAGAAACAAGTAATAAAAATATATAAATCGCCACCTCCACCCCCACAACTAATTGAATTTAAGACAAGTGAGGGCACTGGGATAGGTTGCATATATTTGCAGTTTAAACTAAACGACAGAGGAATGCACTAAACCATAAAGATTAATTATAACGGCGTCATTAGCCTTAGAAGTGGTTCACTTGGATTGGACAACAGCCAGGGCGATATTTTCCACCAATGTGACCTCCTGCAGCACAGTTATTATTATGGTTGGTTGTTCAAGGGTTTTATGCGCATCAGCAACTTAGGTTATATTGCGCCGTATATAATATGCCTGTAAACTGCGTGTATTCTGTGGTCGATATTTGCTGTTTGCCACGAAACACCAGAGTTTCAGGGTGAAATAACCATGCTACCCCACGCCTCAGACCAACTAACTCAGTCACGTTGTGAAAAAAATTCCTCGCGTCATTGACGAGCTTCGAACAGAGGTCTTTTTCACAATGTGTATGCAGGACAATGATTATGCGAGTCCTATCCGTGAGGGCAGTGATTGCTCTTCCACACCGTGAGAAAAGGAATGCGTTCGGATTCCTTCCATGAAGCCAGGAATTTTTACTCAAAATTTTCGTCCTTTTTTTTATTTTATTTATTTTATAATTATTTTTTCTTTATTAATGGAGCGGTCAATCGGTCTCGAGTAAAATGTAAAATGTTTTTTTCGTAAAATGTTTATGACGTAAACATTTAGTCGTAATTTTTTTTTCTTCCAATTAATCGTGTTTTGTGACCAGTAATATGGCAAACCAATCGACCAGAGCCAGACGCGATTTTTAGATATTATAGAACTGAAAACTTTATGCCAGTTTCATTGTCATAATAGAGAAGGATTACGAGATGGCTAGAAGACATGTATACACGTGGATATGTATCTTACGTAGGGCGACTCTTCAACGATGGTTCCACTCCAACTTCGTTCAATATGATGATATAGAACTCTGCAAAATGGTCACAGATATGTGTGTTACTACGATTGTGCAGCTTTGATGGTGCCATGAGGAGGATTTCTGGTATTTTCCTGTTCTAATTTGCTAATTTACAATGTTCTGTATGCAAACTGCCCAGTGGAGTTAAACAAATGTAATTGGTGCCGCTTAACATAAGATTTCGACCATATGTAGAAACTCCAGCTTCTAAAATTAAAAAAAAAAAAGTTACAGCAACAATAAATAAGTTAACTTGTTCAGACGGGGGATTAAATAAAACACGCTGAAATTATATTTTCTTCCAATAGTAGCGTATGCAAGGTAAAAGCCAAATTATTGTCAACCCAACGAATTATGCTTCTATACGCCTCATAACATCAACAAATGCAATACAAGTCCTTGCGGGAAAGATACCTCTAGTGCTATATATACCATACCAAGGACTATTTTTCAAAATGAAACGAGGTTTAACAACATTAATACTGGGTATTGGTTCTCAGTTGGAATATGGTATTAGAAATGAAAAAAAAAAAAAAAAAAAAAACTAGAACAATGAAGGAGATGGTCAGAATTTGGTAGTTCCGGTGGAACAGTGGTAATACTGGAGTGCTAACAACCTTCATTCCCCAGTTGGAATAAGCATTATCAACATTCAATAAAAATTGGTATTTCCTATTTATGACAACTTCTTATACACGTGTGCATTTTTACAGGTCAAGGGTCTTTGAATGCCAGATTATTTCAACTGGGTCTAGAATCCAGGCAATCTCCAAACCGCATAAATATAATTTATGCGATTTGGAGGAATCCTCGGGACATATACTACATGATTGTCCTTTATATGAAGGTCAAAGGAATAATATTCTAAGAAATGTAATGCCATCACTTCGAGTAGGTAATGAAACAGTAATAGTGGTAAATTCAAGAAACATCAGTGCTCGCAACAAGTTCTATGCAGAGGTTTGCAGTAAAACAAGACAACTCCGATTAATTACCGATTTAGTTTAATCTTAAAAGTAATGTATTGTGAACAGATAACCTTTAGTTAAGAACCGTGTTGTAGATCATTGTGAAAAACTAGAGCGGTTTGAGTCTCTAGGAGTGATTGGAATTCATCCATATCTAGGACTTTGCTTAGCAGTTTAGCATTTCTGCAATATAGAGTTTTATATATATATATATATATATATATATACAGACACCCACACACACACACACACTGCACTAATTTCTGACCTTTTTACAGAGTTTTGTATATCATTACGCGGCGGAGATGGACAGATTTTGGGATCACCCTACATAGCACACAGCACATGTCCACACATGTCGACGTTTATTTTGTGGTGTTGTTTATGATGGCCACCAGGAAGCTTCTTAATACCCACCCACTTCACGGGGAGGCGGGCGGCAGTCATGCATATTGGTGACCAGGTGTTGTCGCGTCCCACATGCTAAGAGCCAGGTACCGTCCGAAAACATAACAACAGAACACATCATAACATTTACACACCCAACACACCACATCAAATGGCCAGTTTTAGCGTAAGCTTCAACACAAGAACTACAATAGCGGCTAATGGGGAAACCCTGGGGCCGCAATAACAACACATGAATATCCCTGAATATTTCCCCTGTACCAAATCCAGCACTCATGGTTATTCTTCATATTTTTTTAGGATTGGAAGTCCCTCAGGGGTATGTGCTTGGATTGCTTCTGTTTATGATTTCTTTAAATGGTATTGAAGACGATACAGGACATCATATCAACATGTTCAGACAGTGTGAATTATGAGCGTTTAATGAGAGGCGTCAACTACACTCATTTCTTTCTTTTTTTCTTCTTCTTTTCTTGCTGATGCCTATCTAAGCCATTCTTCAGGACGATTTGAATAGGCTTCTGGGATGGCCAGATAGGTGAAAAGAAACTACTTATTAATTATGCAAAATTCAAGGTTATTAATTTGGGAAACAACATTCCAAAACTACATTAAATTATACATGGAGAGGGAGGTTGAAATAAATACAGACGAACCAAAGGTTGTAGAGGTGCAACCTAAATAGCGATGGAACGTGCTAATCCATTAATTATGCGTACCGTATATCCATAATTAAATGAGAAGCATATTTTTGCATCTGCACGGGCTCCGCCAAGGGGTGTGAAGAAGCAAAAGGTAAATAAATAAAACTGCAAAACTTTAAATAAATAAATAAATAAAACTGCAAAACTCTAAATAAATAAATAAAACTATAACTCTCTTAGGTTGCTTGCTTTAGTTCAATCAACCTTTATTTTCCATTTTGTCTGGATAATTAATGTAAGTACAGCAAAGAAGCCGAGTGGGCAAGAGCGGGAGTGCAGTTGCACACGCTCTTTGAGTTGACTGGGGTTCAAGCCCCTGACTGCTGAATACGGTCGATCTGCCAACCCGCACTGGACCAGCGTAGCAGATTATGGTCCATTTCCCTCAGCATGAATTGTTGAGGAGGCTTCCATCCTGCAGTGGGTTGATAATGGCTGCACTTTACTTTTACAGCAAAGAAAAATTAATTACCAGCTTTTAATAAATTTGTATTTACAACTTGGTAGCAAGGTTTGGGAGTCCATCACCCTTACCAATTACAAAGTCTAGAGCGTCACCAGTTTTTCAAAAATTATAATTGAAAATAGAATATAAATGATGGAACTTTCTGTTAAAATACGGTGGTCATATCAATGACTCTACGTTTTCATGTTTGACTTTTCAGTATTCTTCTTCAGGTTCCGTGTTCAATTTGAACGTTGGAGACCAACATTTTCCAGCCAACTCTGTCTCTTGCTTTGTGAAATAGTTCTTGTGTCGTAAGGCCTCTCAGTTTTTTTCAGTTACCAAGCCACTTTTTTCTTTGTTTTCCTTTTGATCTTTCGCCTTTAATCTTCCTTTGCAGGATTAATCTCCGCAGGTCACATTGTGGGCCTCCTATAATATGCCCTAGGTAGGTAGTATTTTTCTTTTCGATTGTAGTTAGTAGTGTTCTTGTACTCCTTGCCCTCTTAATGACCCTCTCATTGATGACCCGATCTGTCCACGGAATTTTGAGCATTCTTCTGAGCGTCTATATCTCGAAGGTTTCCAGTATCCTGATTTCTGCCTTGCGCATGGCCCAGGTCTCACAACCATATAGGAGGGTGCTCCACGTGTAGCATTTGGTCATTCCATATATTTTCTGAAAATCCAGTTTCGTGTCACAGAGGATGTTCTTAAGATTCTTAAATACTTCTTTGGCCATACCATTTCTGCTTCTAAATTCTGTGCCTTGGTCATTATTAGTTGTAAAGATCGTCTCTAGATATTTAAAGCTACTCATTTGTTCAATGTGCGGGTTGCTACAGCTTATTTTGATTCTAGGCAAAGTGTTTTTGCTTATGACCACAGTTTTGGTCTTTTTGACATTAATTGTTAAGTCTGTACGTTTGCTGACTTTTCAGTATATATTTATAAACGACAAGGAGAACGGACCTCGTGTAGTATCTATATTTCCCCCCCCCCACTGTAAGCTCTGTTATCCCCGCTTTGCAGAAAGAAAATTCTAGGTTTCACGAAGAAGAGAAAACTAAATAAATAAATTATCTTCATCGCTGCTAAGTACTATACAGGTACTAGAAAAAAATAATACTCATCACAGCGGCATAGAAGAAATTTTACATTAAGGCAGAAAATGATACTTGTGACTAAAAAAGGAAGTTACATAAGAAATTATAAGTTACACTAAAATGAAAAAGCATATAAAAAAAAGAAAATATAATAAACAGGAAAATATCGAGATAAAAAAATTAACATCGTTGCACAAATCAAGAATGGTAAAAAAAAACAAATGGCCGGGAAGGATAATCAAAAGCTAACCATGGATTTTGATCAGACCAACAACCGAAGAGAAAGAATTGTTGGTGCAGCTGATAAACACAACGCGGTACGCATTGGTGAGGTGGATGGCTGGTGGAAGTTGAGTAACCTGGCACAGTTAACGTCACAAGATTTGGAAGAAGTTATTCCAGTTGAACAGATGCGATCCCCTCCAGAATGCGATGGCATTTGTAATCGGTAGCCATTTTCTGCAGGTTAATTCATGGCCTATTTTAGGGGGTGCCTGGGTACGTAGGAAAAACATTACAAAGTTTCAGACGGTTGTATTTCAAAAAAATCATCGAGGGATCAAAGGTGATTCACTTTTCCCAGTTGACTGCACAGTATGGATCATGCTTACGGTTTTCTGGGAAACAAAATGGTACGCATGATTCGTACATTTCTTATGATTTTGTGGAAAGCAGAAAAATGGATTAAATTTTCATTGCTAGGCATTTTGTCATTCTATGCACATTGTTTTAAAACTAAATATGACTTTACCTTGTATAAGGCCATTCCCTATAATATAATCTCTTTATTTTTCTTTTAGGGTAGTCTTCCAGTTCGGCCAAAACAGGTGCACGTGTTGAATTCACCCTATGTTTTTAAAGCCGCTTGGTTTGTGATAAGGCAGATTCTCAACGAGAGGTTACAACAACGGGTGAGTTTATACATTTTAATAAGAAAACACTTTGGAATGTTCAGTATTAGTTATTCAGTTGTTATCTATAATTATGAATTGCACCAGATCTCTGTTGGCTACGCTGCTTAATGAAATAAAAGACACCTGACGTAGCCGAGTGATCAGGAGCGAGAGTGCTGTAACACACGCTCTTTGAGTGGACTGGGTTTCAGGCCAGTGACTACTAAATACGATTAAAGTTTGTATTGATTGATTTATTATAAACTGTGGGGGGTGGAAAAAAATTTTGATGGATGAGGGAGTTTTTTATTATTGTTATATATTTCCTATTTATTTATTTCTTATTTCGTTTTGTTCCCTATTATGTATTTGTCCACTTTATTCTTATTTCCCACACTTACGCATCTAACTTTACTTCACAGGAGAATTCCAGATTCGAGGGAACTTCTCAATTGTGTATAATTCCCTTCGGAAAGGCTGAGTGTTCAGGAATGACAAACAACGCACACATTAATATATAACATGACATAGTTTATTTACGCTTATATATATACAACATAATATACAATTGAATAGAAAAACATGTAATATGCATACAAGGTTAAGTCAAGGATACCTTGCATATATTATTCTTATATTAACAATCAATATGTTATTTTGATCATTATACTCTGTGTTCTCGCCATTCTGTTACAATATACTGAAGACCAATCTTAACTTTCCTAAAGTCTCTAATTGTTATTAGTCTTTCAGTTGGACCAACAATTCTTCATCAATACAAACACTATATTCAATTATCTATCCTTAGAACATTCAAAGATTCTCACTATATTCAATTATCTATCCTTAAAACATAGTCAAAACTTCTCGTTGGATTCAATTATCTGTCCTTAAAACATTCACATATAATCCTTACTACCCTACTAACATATTATAATCCTTTGAACAACAATTTAATCTATTACTATCTTTCGTTTCTCTCTTGCATTTTACAATAACCTTCTTGAATTAATTAAACTCTGTTAGTATATATATAATTTACTTAAGAGATAATTTATCTATCAATTTACTTCTAGTGCTATCTCTGTTTTTCATTAATTAATCACTATACTGTTCCACTAACAGTCCTTGTTAACTTACAATAATTACTATTATCTTTTTTCTTTCCTTTGCTTTCCGGGGCGGTTTCACACTTCCATTTTTGGATCACTGAGGATCTCCTTCATCTGCTTTCACCTGAATTTGCTACAGATAATTTTTTTTTCTTTTTGGAACTCTTGGCTGCATGGGACTGGCGTTCTTTCTCCACCTTATTCGGGCTACCATCCATTCGCTGCTTCCTTCCTTCTCATCGAGCTACTAATTTCGCATTTTCGCTCCTTTCTCTCGAGCTACTGATTCTGCGTATTTCGCTCCTTTTTTCTCTCCACCTTATTAAAACCTATCACAAGGAAAACTCATAGGGCATCTCACACTAACTCCTTCTCCACTCCACTTTATTAAAACTTATCACAAGGAAAAACTCATAGGGTGCTACCCTCGTTTTTCCGCTCCACCTATTAAGAACTCCTTCAAGAGGAAAACTTTCCAGGGCGCTACCCTTCTCTTTTCCCACCACGACCAAACACTCCACTGTTAAATGACACATATTTCCTACCACAACAGAACCCACAACTGTCCATGTTACTAACTCATTTTTACTTATATCGACGAAAATCTCGACTGCTGTGTCCGCAGACTATTTCATTTTCCCTAGCACCAACAAAAATCTCAACTTAGAATCCCACCAACCCATTTTCATAAATACCCAAAAGAATCTCAATTTTGGGTTCTCTCCTCTGTCTCACTTTCCCAAGCACCGACAAGAATCTCAACTTTGTCTCCTTCCTAACTCATTTCCATAAACACCCACATAACTCAACTCGGGGTTCTGTCTCTGTATTCCCCTGTTCACTCACTTTTGTTCATCTCAATTTGTGTATACCGCCTACATATGTCAAAATCGCCCTAGTTTTTAGTTTAACCAATCTTACTCATTTTATCAACTTTCTCTCTGTTCTTATTCGCTAATTTTAATCTTTCTCACGCTGTCTATTTAGTGCTCTATCCAACTTCTTATTTTAAGAAATTTGTAAACTTTCTCAGGCTGTCTGTACCTTTGAAGTCAGCCGCTTATAGTTATACTGTAGCAGACTAATTTCCCACGATCTAAACACTTGCCATCACCGACAGCCAGACAGACTTAAACCTAATTCCCAGCATTTCTTCCGTTTTCACTACCCTGTTTCGCGTCCAGGTGTCACCGATTAAAGAAATGTCCCGACAGCACATGGTCCACCGCGCTATTGTTTTCCAGAGTTGACCCTTCTACTAATAGCAGTTGCTACTGGGTTCTATTGTTCTGGTTTGTCTGTGTGAGCTGGGAGTCGGGTTTACCCAGGTTGCTAATAGCTTTTCAGCCTACCGCTCCCCTTGTATAGACGGTGTCTAATTTAATCCTTGCCAGTGATCTTAGTAATATTCTTGACTTGTAATGTTCCACTCCCCCATATTGCTTTATTATAAGTTTTACTTTAAACTAATCTCCCTCCTCCACAAAATATTATATTTGTAAGATTTTACATCTTACAAAACTACACTGATGTAGTGGTCGTGCCGAAGTATGAACAAGAATAAAAAACAAACTGTTGAAAAATTATTAACTATTATTTGGAGTTATAGTAATATGTAGCAAACATCTTTCTATTTAGCCTTCCTTTGTTTCTCTCATAATATATGCTGGGTGAATAAAAAATTTTGGTATTGTCTTTGAAAAATAATCACCATAGTCACTCATTTTCACTTCTCTCTGATATATATAGAACATATTTATTAAGGGACATGGGTCTTAAGATCTTTATTTCTTTTGACATGTCATCTACAAGAAAGGAAATTACTGTATCCTAAATGTTAGCATCTCCCCTTAAATATACATCTTAGTTTTCCCCAGTCAGCGTAGTTGACGGACAAAATTATGATGTCTAACTAACAACATCCGACACGTAACCAAAGGGGCCACATATCATCGTATCAATAAAGGGAATGTACAAAAGGGAAACAGAAACAAGTGTAGTGTACATTTAAAACCCATCAGTTAGGGTCTCTTTTTGTAAAAGAAAATCCCAAACACAAAAGGTACTACAACTTAAAGCACTTATTACCTTGAGTGGATTGAACGACGAGAAGACAGAAGATGTTTAGGGAAATTGGACTTGAATTGCTGTACATTGTAGTTCTTAGAAAATACAAGCGAACTAAGGTTGTTCAAGAATAAGAGGTTTTCAGAACATCACCTCAGTGCGGTAACAGTATTTCTAGTAGGGCGAATTTCAGACATACATTTTTTGTAGTTGTTTAGATGAATGGCAACACAAAGAGAGAAACGGGATACAGAAATTTATACACGTAGCTACGGCTGAAGCAATATTTGTGATGTGCTTTGTCCAAGAAATATTACAGGACAGGATCTACTCCTTTTTGTCCTGTAACCAGAACATCACTCACAGAATACACGCCATTTACAGCCAGAGTAAAAGGAGCAATATTACCTTAGTCGCTGATGCACCTAAATCCCTACAACAACGCCAATAATAACAGCAATAATTATTACACTCATAATTTAAGATTCTCGCAGCTATCATTCATGCAAAAACTTTTCCCAGCCCACTATGCAACGTTATGGGGCAGTAGGACTCCACACTATCTCTAGGTGTTGTTGGCGACTTAAAAACAAGCTTTAGTAATGCATCTTAACAGGGAACAGAAAGATACCAACTGCGAGAGAGAGGCATTGAATATACCTAGCAGTTGTGATGGGATAATCTTGAAACTGTTTTATTGACTCATCCTCTGTCAGATCCATCCCCGGGAATTTATTATTAAACATTCTCAGTACAGCCAGAGCTAATTCCTCTACCCTGAATTCTTTCTTCATTTTCACTGTGATAGGTCTCATTTAATCAAAAATTTTTGAGATGAGATCATCAGTTTTTATCAAATCTCGCGCTCTAGAATCACAGCCGCCCTTTTATTAATAGTATTTGCCATGTAGTACAATGCAGCCATTTTATTGATACTCCTGATAGTACTGTGTACAAACGTGAGACTAAGCAGCCCTCTATATTTTATTGCCCTGCCACACCCCTGGAAGTTATTTTGGTTTGAATCCCAAGCTGTACCTTCCCTCTCGTATGAAACATTCTTTACCCTCAGAATGTTTATTCAACATCGGCTGTTGTGGCAACAAACAAGAATTTATGAGGTGAATTACTTTGACCAATATCATCAGATAAATGCGGATCTAAATTTCCCTTCTCTCCCCTAAACCATCAGTTTCCCTGAAACCTTAGAGTATCCTCTTTGATATTGGCAAAAGTTCTTGCACCCACTGTGTTCAAATGAATACCACGCTGTGAAATGGTCACGCTGGTAAAAAAATTTATCAGCTGAGGTCTCGAGTTAATCCACAAGGCTTTCTGCATATTATCCTTCCTATCGCATCTGGGCAGAATTGCAGACACAAGCACATTCTGACCTAACTCTCAACAGTTTTCAACATATGTCGCGAGTTGGTTCACATATTCTGATATCTACAGTCCAGAGAGATCTGCTGTTCCTCTGCTCTGCAGATGTCTAATTCAGGGATATGTCCTGAATCCAAACTTGCTCTCATAATAATGGAAACCGGTGTATTTACCTTCTTTGCTTTTTTTTTTTTTTTTTTTTTTTTTTATAAAAACCCCAAACACGAAAGGTATCAAAACCTATAGTACTTGGTATCGTGCATGGGTTGAAGGAGAATTATGGGGGGGGGGGGGATGCCGGAAACTTTGCTCTAGAGACTAAACATGGGTTTCACCACTTCAAGCCTCCAATAAGCAAAGTGGTGGTATTTCACCGGTTGATGAAAGTCATCTACCACTCTTGCTGATCCCTTAATATCATTGGATAGATGCCATCCTCCCGAGGTAGCTTTCATGTTTAAATTCAACAGTTTCCTTCCCACTTCTAACTCACGTATCCCCAAACTACGGCTGGCGGAAATTTCAATTATATCGTAAAAATTAAAGTTTATATTAGATCACAATAAAATTTTTGAAAAACACATTTTACAGATTATTTTAACATTTCTCAGTTGATTAATAGTGTTAACGTCTCTGTGTCATCAGCATAATCTTGATAGATATTAATTATGTTATTTCCACTCAAAGCTATTCTTTGAAACGTCGTTAAAAAAAAACGTCGTCATCATTCGTACGTTGGCATTCGAGGTGAGCGGACGCGCTTAGACAGGGCTCCTCAGTTAAGTGGTTTACTTTTGGATAGTGATTTTAAATATTTGATTTATTTAGATATTGTTGGATTATTTTGTTATAGGTTTTCCTGTAACTGTTTGATTCTAATAATATTATAGATATAATTTTTTAAAGTTACTTTCATTGATATTTATTTAATTTTATAATGGTAGTTACGAGATCTGCCTTAAACACGTCACAGTGTATTGTGACTCACACGGAAATAGCAGATGGCGATTTACGGGTGAGTCATGATTTAATCCGTTGTGGAACCTGTGGAATGTTTTCCAAGGTCAACCTGGTGACTAATCCTACCTCACCTGGGGATTCTTTTCTTTGTGATCGATGTAAGGAGTGCACCGATCTTAAATTACAATTTGGTGCACTGATGGAACAATTTGAGTCCCTGAAAAAACGAGTGCTTGCCCTCGAAAATAATGCATCTGGGAGCTCGTCAGGGACTCAAAACTCCAGCAATCTACCAAGTGATGCACACCCGATTCGAACCTCGAAACAGAAAAACCAAGTGCAAACTACTCTGGTTAAGAAGGACATTGTTTTATTAGGAGACTCCATTGTCAGGGAAGCGGGGAATATTTTTTGTAATAAAGATAGGTGGAGCAGAAGGACAAAATCAGTACAAGGACAAAATCAACAAACCCATCCTCACCTACGAATATTGAAAACGGAAATAAATAGCAACTACAGACAATCAAGAAAATACAGGAAAATAGGATTCCAGTTCGGCAAAATAAGAATAATTTACAAGACGATTTGCTATGTTACTATCAAAACGTGCAATGTCTAAACAATAGCACCTATAAAGACACCTATTCCCTTATATTACAAGAAGACTACGACATCTACTTTTTAGTGGAAACATGGCTCACTCAGGATGTTAAAGACAGTGAATTGGTCCCACCGGGCTTTGTTGTTATTCGTAGGGATAGACTGGATAAGAGAGGTGGCGGACTCATGATCGTCTGCCAAAAAGAGATTCCTATCTCAAAAATCAAAGTCTTGGCTAACATTGAAGGAATTTTTCTCCAACTGGGCAGTGGCTCTTATATCTGCTATGTTATGCTTGTCTACCTTCCACCACCTGTAGATAACACTCTTATGACGGAATTTGAGATCACTATCGACCAAATTCTTGATCAACATCTGGGAATAGACCATTTAATTGTTTTAGGGGACTTTAATATGCCACATGCCTATAATGGATGTAATGCCAATCCAACTAATGTCTGGACACTTAAGGGTAGATTTCAAAAAAATTTCATCTCTCTAAATTTGAATCAGATCTGTGAATTTCCAACTAGAAATGAAAACTACTTGGATTTAGTCTTCACCAACTTTCCTTTGGTGGTCTTTAAGCCAACTAATCTTTTCAAATCAGATCACATTCCTGTGGCTTTTTCCATCAAGAAGAGATCAGTTAAAAATACGGATTTAGAACAAAAACAGAAGCTCAATTTCAATAAAGTGAAATGGCCTGATATGAATTATGCATTTAAAAACTGTAATTGGGAATTACTATTAAAAATCAATGATCCTCAAGAAGCACTGGACTGCTTTTACCAAATCATTAATGAAGTAACTAACAATCTTGTTCCATGCTATAGTGTTCCTGATAAAAATTACCCACACTGGTTCTCTAAGGAACTAAAATCCCTACTGGCAAAAAAACGAAAAATGCATAGTAGGTTTAAGACAAATAAAGAAATATGCCTTTACAATAAATATTCCTCCTTAAGAAGACAGGTTAAAACGACATTAAAACAGGACTACAACAAATACCTGTGTTTTGTCGAAAGAAGAGTCTTCGAGGCAAAAGATATGAAGCCTATATTCAGCTATTTCAAAGCAAAAAATCAAAATGCGGCTGTAAACACGCTAGATATTCCCAGTGAATTGTCATCTTTGTCTGAGGCAGACTACCTTGCTAGCAGCTTTGAAGAAATTTACAAAACAGATACAGCAGATGACGGGATGGAAGGTAACGAAAATTTTCCTCTCAACTACATTGATACCCTAACAGTATTTGAAATAAACCAAGCAGAATTATTGAGTACAATCCACAGTATGAAAAAGGATCTCACACGAGGCCCGGACGGTATCCCTACTGTCTTATGGAAAAAATGTGGAACTACACTTATAAAGCCATTACTTCACTTAATAAAATTGGTATTTGAGAGTGGAATCTATCCAGTTCAACTGAAAAAGGCCATTGTTACCCCTCTTTACAAAAAAGGAGACCCATCCTCACCCAACAATTACAGACCAGTTTGTCAATTGAATACACTCTCAAAGATAATTGAATCCATTGTAATGAAGCAGCTATTTAACTTTATGAAACTTAATTTGTCAGATTACTCTCACGGATTTATCAAGGGTCGTTCCACCTGCACAGATATGATCTCGTTTGTTTCGAACATATCCCAGGCGCTTGACGAAGGAAAACAAGTCGACTCCATCTTCCTTGACTTAAGCAATGCCTTCGACAAGGTAGTCCATCAGAGACTAATCAACAAACTGCATCACTATGGTCTCAGAGGACAAGCACTAAACTGGATTGAAAACTACTTGGAAGGTAGAGAAATGTCCGTGACATTTAAAGGTAAAACCTCATATCCTTTCAGTCCTGAAATTGGTGTCCCACAGGGTTCATCCTTAGGCCCGCTATTATTTCTTATCTACATCAACGACCTGCCAAGCACCCTTGGAGCCTACCAAATCAAAATCAACGTATTTGCAGACGACATAAAAATCTATAAAGCAATTCGCAGTACCAATGACTGCATCATCCTAAACGAAGCTCTTCAACGAGTTATTCAGTGGCTGAAGGAGAACAAAATGGCAGTCAATGAAAACAAGTGTGAGCTGATGAGCTTTGCTAATGCACACAAGAAAAACAAACTTAATTTTTCTTATTGTATCAACAACAAGGCAATCAAAAAAGTTAGTACAGCCAAAAATTTAGGTATCTTTATTAAAGAATCATTTTCCTTTGATGTCCATATCTCTAACATTGTAAAGGCAGCTAGCAAAAAACTAGGTTTCCTGAAAAGAATTAACCGAGACTTCAATCAGTTGGCACTTTTCATCTTTCTTTACAAAATCTATGTTAGGCCAGCCCTAGAATTTGCCTCACAGGTCTGGTCCCCACATGTTGCGTACCAAAAATTAGAAATTGAAAATATTCAAAAGAGAGCAATCCAGTACGTTTGCTTTAAAAGTGGCCTGAATACTATGAGAAATCCTACCAAGAGTGGTGTGTATTCTTTGGACTCGAAACGCTGGAAAAAAGAAGAGATAAAGCCGATTTACTCCTTCTTAACCAACTATTAAATGGTACCCTGAATTGCCCTCATCTCGTCTCACAAATAAATTTCAACGCTCCGACAAGAGCGCTAAGAAACCATCCACTGCTGAAACCATCCTATGCGAGAACAAATTATGGATACTACAACTTCTACAACAGGACTGCAAGATCAATGAACAAAGCAAATATTGAGATATTTGACACCCCCGGACACTTCAAGAGGCAACTGAAATTGCTAACCTCATCCGGTACCTGACTTAAAATACACTCTTCTTTTAAGTTCTAAGACTCTGATTGTGTGTGAAGAAATACCAGTGCTCTGCCTGTTCACTTAAATAGGACGGATGAGTCCTTTTATTTATTTAGTTTATCTGTACATATACTTTTTTCTTTACTTTGGGAAATGTATACTCCAAGCTTTTTGAAGCTATGTAATAATTCTTTGTAGCTGCACCCTCAGGCACGTTGTTTGCTGTTTTGTAGCTGTTAATAATAATAATAATAATAATAATAATAATAATAAGAAGAAGAAGAAGAACCAGGGTATGTCTGCCGGGAGCAACTATTGATGATGTCACCAACAGACTGTCAGATTTTAAAGGGGGTAAAGAAAATATTATTATTCATGTGGGGACAAACGATATTAAACGTACACGATCTGACGATTTGTTGGAAAAATACAGGACCATGCTGAGGAAATGTCGCGAGCTAGGCCATAATGTCTATGTGTCTGCAATTCTGCCCAGACACGATAGGAGGGATTATATGTTAAGAGCCTTGTGGATTAACTCAAGACTTCAAGGAATCTGCAAGGCTTTAGGGGGTAAATTTCTATCAGCATGGCCCACACTTGTAGCTAGAAGGAATTTGTTTTGTAGAGACGGGATACACTTAAACAAAGATGGTGCAAAGGTTTTTGCCAGTATTATAGAGGATACCTTAAAGGCTCAGGGAAACTGCTAGTTAGGGGGGATGTGGGTAAAATTGACACGCGTTTATCTGATAATATTGGTCAATGTAACTCTTGCACATACCTTAAGAGTTCTTATCTGTTACCCCGACTGGACGTATTATCTAGATGTTCTGGGGCCAAAAACGTTTCACGTGAGCGGGTAGCTAATATCAGGGAAGAGAGCCTAAAAAACTTCAAGGGTTGTGTTAGGGTTGTTAAATATACAAGAACAGTAAATCTTAATTATTTATACAGTAACGTTAGAAGTGTCGTCAATAAATGAGCGAATTCGAACTGCTGGTTAAAACAAGTAACGCGGACATAATAGGGCTTACAGAGACGTGGTACCACCCGGAAATTGGGGATGATGAGTTTCAGTACGGCTTGTATAATGTATTTAGGAAGGACAGAGTAGATAGAAGGGGTGGTGGGGTAATGCTTCTTATCAGAAGCAGCCTGAGTGCGACGATAGCTTTCCCGGATTCAGACATTTCACATGCTAGTACAGAGTCTGTATGGTGTGAGATAGTTGGAAACAAAGGTACAATGCGAGTAGGAGTAATCTACAGACCCGGTGATTGTGAAGATTATGACGAAAGCCGCTACATGCAAATGGAATGGGCAAGTAAGCGTCAATGCCTTATTATGGCTGATTTCAATTTGCCTCTAATTGATTGGAGTAAATGGGAAGGAAACTCGACATGGGGAACAAAATTTTTAAATCAACTAGATGACTGTTATTTGTATCAACATGTCAGGGAAAGAACTAGAGAAAAGAATATCCTAGACCTCATCATCACACATGAATCAGATGACATAACAGGGCTGACAGTAGAGGAACCAGTAGCAGGAAGTGATCACGCAGTTCTACAGTGAATGATAAAGAGAGAGAGGTAGCAGAAGTAAAAGGCAAAGGAATGGGTTTTAATTTCAGAAAAGAAAATTACGATGCCTTAAGGTACTACATGGCCTCTATTAACTGGGTAGATATCGCGCAGAGAATGAATACAATTGAACTGTGGTACGCTTTAAAACATTAATCACAGATGCCTTGAATGCGTATATACCATTAAAAAAATACTCCATGAGAAGGGTTCCAAGTTGGATGAATAGTGAAGTTGCCGCATTGCTTGAGCAGAAAAAGGTGGCATGGAAAAGTTACAGAGCAATAAAAAGTACTGAAGCCTATAACAGCTACAAGGTGATGTGTAATAGAGCCACAGAAAAGGTTCGACAGGCAAAGGCAGTTTATGAGAAATCACTAGCAAACAGAGCAAAGAGGGGGGATAAAGAATTCTTCACATATATAAATGCCAAGAAGAGCAGGACAAACCAGATCGGACCTTTACTAAGGGAAAGGGGATAGTAATAAATATACCAGCTGCCGTTGCAGATGAACTCAACAGTTATTTTGCATCGATATTTACAAATGAAAAGCCTTTTGTGGCAATGGAAAATTGTGGGAGCGAAGTTAAAAAATATGTAATTAATGATATTGAAATTTCGCAAGATTATTTAATGAAAAAACGTTCGAGCCTACAGACCAGTAAGGCTCCTGGAGTTGATGGAATATACCCTATAATCTTAAGAGAGGCGGCAAGCGAGTGCATTGAACCATTGAGGCTAATTATGCGAGCATCACTAGACTCTGGGGAGATTCCCTTGGATTGGAAAAGTGTAAATGTATCTCCCATACATAAGGGTGGCTCTAAAAGTGAAGTGGGAAATTATCGACCTGTCAGTCTGACTTAAGTAGTAGGGAAAATCATGGAGGCAATGATCAAGGGTGGAATTCAGGATCATTTGGATCGAATTGAAATTCTCAAGGATACTCAGCATGGTTTTGTAAAGGGAAAATCATGTTTAACAAATCTGGTTCGCTATTTCGAAAGGGTCACTCTCGAGCTGGATTTAGGGAATAATTTCGACATTGTTTATTTAGATTTCAGCAAAGCTTTTGACTCAGTCCCACATGAGCGGTTGCTTTATAAGCTTGAACAGGTTGGAATCACTGGGAAAATCCTTAGATGGATAGAAGGATGGCTTCAGGGCAGGAGGCAGAGGGTTGTGATAAATGGCTATTCCTCAGATTGGGTTGATGTAAGAAGTGGGGTTCCCCAAGGATCAGTATTAGGGCCACTGTTGTTTTTAATTTTCATAAACGACATTGATGAAGGGATAGAGGGCGTGATGTCTAAATTTGCAGATGATGTTAAAATTGGTAGAGTAGTTAATGATCACTGTCAAGCTGAGCTTCTTCAGAGAGACCTGGATAGACTTCAAGAATGGTCAGAAAAATGGCAGCTGTGCTTTAATCCAACAAAGTGTAACGTATTACACCTGGGAAACAGTAATCCCAAAATAACGTATTCACTTGGTGGAGTTCAACTAAACCCAGTACTGGAGGAAAGGGACTTGGGTGTTACGATACGGTCAGACTTGAAATTCTCTGAGCATTGTAAACAGGTTGCAAGGAAGGCCCATGGTGTCCTATCGATGATCTATCGAACTTTTGCAAGTAGAGATAGGGACGTGATAATTCCATTATATAAGGCTTATGTTAGACCACACTTGGAATACTGTGTTCAAGTATGGAGACCGCACCTAAAGAAAGACATCGAGCTTCTTGAAAGGGTGCAAAGAAAGGTAACTCGCCTGGTGACATCGGCAAAAGGGCGTCTTTATGAAGAAACACTTCGAATATGTGGGTTGCAGAGTTTGGAAACTAGACACCTTAGAGGAGATTTGATTGAGGTGTTTAAGGCTCTGAGAGGCATCAGTAAAATGAATGAGGAGGTAATTTTCAAGATTATAAATGATGCTAGAACTAGGGGACATAAATTCAAGTTACGGGGGGAAATGTTTAGATTGGACTGCAGGAAGTTCTATTTTAGCCAGCGAGTTATAAATTACTGGAATAAGTTGCCTTCATGGGTGGTAGAGGCCGACAGTTTGGGGAAATTCAAAGGTCATCTGGATAGTACTTTCGGGTAGGGAAGCGCATAGGATGATAGGATTAATTTCCTTTTATTTATTTTTTATTTTATTATTTTTTTATTTATTAATTATTATTATTTAGTTATTTATTAATTTTTGTTTTTATCATTGTTTTGTTCGGATTTTTTTTTTTTTTTTGGCTGGTGCAGCATAAGCCATAGGCTTTCTTGCACCATACGGCCGTTACTAATACTAATACTAATAAAATAATCCGCTAATCTTGACCCTGTCACTGGATGGCAATAGGTGTTAGAGACAGTCATTAGGGTTTTCATAATCCCTTGCCAACCTGCACACGAACCCTGATGTGCACAGTATGGGAGAAAAGGTCACCCTAGGCTTCAAACATTCTGGATTCAGAATTAAACCGGTACCCTAGCAGCATGGTGTGATGATTAGTAACGGCAAGATCCACAACTAGCCTGCATATGAACCCTGATGACAGAGTATGGGAGCAAAGGTTACCTCTGGCTTCTACTATACAGGAACCCCTGACCAAGGATAAAAACGTGACACTGTCCTATTGGTTAACGGAGTTAATCCCTCTGGATAAAAATTAACTGCAGTCTGCCTGTAGGCCTACAGTTAATCATAACGTTTCTGGTAGGATCGGGAAGAGGTGGCTGTCGGCAGATATAAATTTAATCGCTTTGTATTAGCTTAGATTTCCTATTTTCTATTGTAGCAGTAATTAAAAACTTAGTACTTTACAATTGTAATTTGCAAATTGTAATATTGGTACTTGCAATTGCATTATTGGTAATTGCAACTGTAATATCCTAAATTATTAAAATTTTTAGCCGTTTCTGTTCTTCCCACAGCATAGTCTATGCTGTGGGGTATCTTACTAATGGGTATCGGTAAGACACCCGAAACGTCATCTTATTAAACTATATAATAATAAATAATATAGTTTTATATTATAATAATGTAGTTTATTAGGCGAACAGCCTAACAAACTATATTATTAATTTCACACGTGCTATAAGAGTGATATGAATATAATGCTGACTTTTATGTTAAAATATTTCATGAAATTTAAAGACACGTCAGTGCTTACTTCCTGTACCAAAGTGTATTGTGTCTGTAAATTGCTTGTGTTCTCTGATCGATTTGCCTGCATTCTCCTCTCGAATAAAACCCATGATCACAAGACCCATCCAACAATCTAAAGCAATCTTTGTTTCCCGAGTCGACCCTCAGACTACTCCAGACCAAATTGTGTCTGAATGCCTACGACTCATGAATATAACTGTAAGAGTCGCCGTACTGAACAGGGCAGCCACATATGCGTCCTTCAAAATTGAGTGTGATGAAAAAGATATTAATAATGTTGCCGCCACTTCCTTCTGGCCAGTGGGAGCTCTTATCAGACCTTTTTATCACAACGGCCAGCCGAGATTAAAACTACCTCGCTATGTATATCCCAGTAAGCCAACCACAAACTCACAAGTATAACGCCAAAGGAAGGAAACCAGACCATCGCAGAATATATGTACCCCGTTAGTTACACAGGATACTGAATCGCTACCGGATCGCCATTCAGATTTCAATCGAATTTCTACAATAGTCACTACCCGACACATGATACAAAGTAAGACTATACCCCGTAGAAGACCTATTAGGACAGAGATAAAACCATTATCCATAGGGAAGATTTTTTATCAGAATGTCAGGAGCATACGAAACAATTTGGACACATTGGAACAAATGCTCTTGTCACGTTCTGCTGATGTTATCTGTCTTACAGAGACCTGGCTCCAGCCACATCAAGAGTCTCTGGTCGCTGCTGGATACAATGCCTACTTCAAATCCAGATCTGTAGCGAGGGGTGGAGGAGTAGCCCTGTTTGTACGTGACATGACTTCCATCAACCGGTGAAATACCACCACTTTGCTTATTGGAGGCTTGAAGTGGTGAAACCCATGTTTAGTCTCTAGAGCAAAGTTTCCGGCATCCCCCTCCCCCCATACTTCTCCTTCAACTCATGCACGGTACTAAGTACTATAGGTTTTGATACCTTTCGTGTTTGGGGTTTCATAAAAAAAAAAAAAAAAAATAACAATAATCTCGGTCGCCTACTCGGATTCAGAGTTTTATGAGGCATTATTCGTCACTCTTAAAGTCCACTCGGCACTCTTAGATATAGCAGTCGTTTACATTCCACCTGTCCCTTGTCTAGAAATGATAAATAATGTAGTAGACTGGCTTCTCAACAAATTACATGTGTCAGCTACCCATATAGTATGCGGAAATTTCAACCTTCCACCACAGCTCAGTAACCTACTGGACACCATGTTAAATAAACTACAGCCATGTTCCATCTCTCTTATCAATGACCAACCTACAAGAGGTGAAAATAGACTTGACCTAATTCTGTCTTCTGGTAAATGTATAATTGATGTACCCCCCGAAATGTTCTTTCCATCCGATCATAGCCCAATTGCAATGCTCATAATGCTACCGTATGTGGACTTCAATGTCAAGGAAAAAATTAAGAGCCAGCGTGTCACTTCGCCAGCCTTTCTGGACCCAAATAAATGCTTATTTGCTGCCAGCTGTATCCCGTGGGAATGTCTACTCAAATGTGATGCCTTATTTGCAACAACTCTCTTAACAAGTTGGATCAACTCTATTACAGAATTTGCGGCTTCCAAATTAGTAAGGATGTCATCAAAATATAAAACCTGGTGGAACTCTAGCCTATCTACATTGTTTAAACTAAAGCAAACTCTGCACAGAAAATGGAAACTGTCTAATGACACACAAGATAGAATTAACTACTCGAGGGCCAGAGCAATATTTAATAGGGGAAAATCTAGAGCAATCAACCGCTACATGAAAGACACACTTTACAGGGGAAAGCTACCTCGTTGCACACATAAAAGTGACACAAATCAGGGGCTTGACAAAGAAGCGTGGATGGACCACATTAGCAGATTCTCCAGCATATATCATGAGTCTCAAGTCATGGAATTTGAGTGGGATCAATTAGTTGACAATAAGATGGAGTCTGTTCTTATCACTAAAGAAGCACTAATACAGAGTATTAACTCCCTCAGGCCAACTAACACAGATGGGGTTGATGGAGTCCCCCACTTCATGGTAAAGTGTCTTAGTCCTTACCTAATTGAACCACTCCAAGCAATTTATAGCTCTATCCTTGCTTGCCGAGTTTTCCCTGAGAACTGGAATAAGTACGCTGTAATTCCAATGCCGAAAATTACAAAGCCTAACCTTGTGGAGCACTATAGGGCAATATCTACTGAATCTACCCTGTTAAAAGTACTGGAGAAAGCTCTGTTGCCAAAGTTATCGAATCAGATACTGGCTGGGCAGCCTCAACAGATTCATTATTCAATAACTGCAAGATCAACAATAACTAACCTCCTCACAGTTCAGGCCACGATACTAAATGCTTTCCAAGCCAGAAAGGAAATTGCAATAATTTATACCGATATAAAAGCAGCCTTCGATAGTCTGGATGTACATGCCTTACTTCATCTGCTCCAACACGCCTTCCAAATAAAAGGAAATTTGCTGACGTTCCTACAGGCTCTTCTTACTTGTCGGTCCATTTATTACGGCACAGATAGTCAGATCCTCCAACGCCAAATCCATGCAGGAGTTCCACAGGGTGAAATTTTATCAGGACTCCTCTTTACCGCCATGATGATCCCGTTCTGCAACGGTAGGGATGATGTATGCACTTATGCAGATGATATTAAGATCCTAACACCCATCCAACCGTCCATGAACAATAGGACATTGTGTGAGCAGATTAATTATAAGCTTCTGAATTTATTAGAATTTATTCGTGTACTTAGACAAATTTGGCTTGGCCCTAAATCTGCAGAAGACTGTAATTATGGTGTACTCGCTCAAAAAATCGCCTACGCTCGTACATCCGAAACTTAATGGCAAACCTATCCCAGTTGTTGAGACGCATAGAGATCTGGGAGTAACATTTGATACGAAACTTACGTTCAAGTCTCATATTGACCTGATTGTAAAGAAAATGAACTACTTACGTTGGGCAACAAAACAGCACCTCTTGCACGTGAAACAGACTGCAACAACCGCACGATATTTAAGAACCACAGTGTATTCAGCCATTTTGTATGGCGCTGAATTGCGGGCGTCAGCCACCCCTATCCACATTAGGAGAATATATGCGAGTGAATTCTGGCTGCTGAAGTGGGCACATCATAAACACCATCTCCCTCAACAGTTAAGGACCACGCAGCTGTCTGAGCAGCTTAAACTGCAGCGTTTACCAAACATCATTTCCTGGAAACGATTAATAACTACAATCAAAATGATGATTGGCACGATATCATCACCATGCTTCTGGCAGGTTTGTGAGTGGCACATCCCGCCATCTGCATTAAGAGGAACAAAATCCTTGAGAATGAAGACCAACAGACTGAAGATGGCCGACAGGTTTATACCCGCCAGTGCGTTAGAATCAATTCAGTGCCTAACACATATCGGAATTGACCTACTAAGGCTCATAGAAGACCCGAAATACAGGAAACAAACCGCAGTGTGGCTCGCTGAGGCTACTGTTGCCTAGTAGTTGTGTGAATTTCTGTCAAGAACTGTGTGTACGCAATTGAATAATGTATATCTCGCACAAGTTGGTCAGTGGACGTGATGTTAAGATGAACTTTTGTATTACAATTTCCAGGACTCTAGACAGAAATGTAGTGAAGAGTAATGTAGTTTAAATGTCATCTTTTCGTGTATATTTAACCTTTCTTGTATATTTTAGACATTCTTTTATTCGCATTTTATGGTAATTCCCTGGTAATTTCTGCCGTGAAGTGAATTTGTCACTTACCAATGTACACCTATGTTTTAAATTTGGTAGGACAAATAAAGATTTATATACTTTAGTGGACGAAAAACCCCTGAGTTCCGGGGAGGGGGACTAGCTATCTACGCCTGAGACAGATTAACTCAGCCACGGAGTGAAAAAGGCCCTATAAAAGTTCCTCGAGTCATCGACGGGACTCGAACTGGACTTTTCCCACTCGGTATGGAGAGGACGGTGACGATATCGTTGTGCTACTGCATGCGCAGATTCATCTTCGTTTATATGATTCTTTGAGATGGAGGGCCTTTGGACGACTTCTAGCTGGGCAATCGTAGCGAGGTGGCAACCATCAACTAGAACAGACCGCTATCTGTTTCTGACAGCAAGACAGAACCCTACGATGTCATGTCATTAGTTGTCTCTCGAAGTTACTACTGGCACAAGTGAAGACATTTCCAATAGGACTGTGTTAAGGACTCAATTGAAGTGGGCGCTACTCAAGGAAACTAGTGGTTTGTATCCCATTGACCCCAAACCACTGCAGAGCTCGTTGAAAGTGGTGCCGTGAACATGTGACTTGGTGCCCTGATAAATTGGGTACAGTTGTTTTCTCTAATGAGTTCCGTTTTAGCCTACAAACATACTTTAGACGTTATTTTAACTGGAGACAATGAGGAATGCGGTACCATCCCTTCAATATCAGAGAAAGACGGTAGAGGCGGTGTTCTGTATCCCTGTGGCTGCGCCTCCCTTCATGTTTTTGATAGAGGTTGCCTAATTTCGCAGAGTAACCGAGAACAGATCCTCGAACACTGTGTGTGACTTTTTTAGATATGGCCCAGGTTTTCTTTTCGTGCATGACAACTCCACAGCACATGGTGCTTAAGTGGTGGAGGAGTATCTTGATACTGAAGATTCCAACGATTGCTGTGGCTTCCTTAAATTCGATCGAACATGTGTGGGACGTCCTTGGGCATCTCATTGCACGCCAACTGCCAACTCATCGGTCAATTGGTGTGCTGAGGTCTGCCCTGGTGGGAGAATGGAATTTTTTTGCCACAGAATCTTTTACACACCTTTATATTGAGCACAGGCTAAACAGGCTACACCACTCTAAAGCCTGTTTACCCATTAGAGAGAATCATACGCAGTACTGATATCACGTGACCATATTTTCGATGATCTTGTTTCGACGTCGGTAATGTGACATTTTTGGTAATTCTTATTCAACCCCAATAAATGTCTCTTAAACCTGTCCTAAGTTTCTGTCTCCCTATTGCTTCGTTAACCTATGATACGCCATCATAACAAATTTTGTCCCGCTACATTGCAAAGCTGCATTGGTTACACCACATTTTCTATGTGATCTGTTATTTTTGTCGAACACATTTTGTAAAAAAAGCCTCATAAAATTGCGCCATTGAAGGGATTCGAACTCAGGTTTTTATCACCCTGTGTATGGGGAGGCCTGTGATTACATCAACTCTGCCATCCACGAGAGTCTAAACTTTAAGAATCATTAAGAAGTCTTCGAGCAACACCTTTTCCGAGAGCTCTTTTGATCCCTTGATGGTTTTCGTTTCACTTTTGCCTAATCTGAAACAAAATTTGATTCAAATTCGCTGAGAGGTCCATTATTTTGCAATTGTTTAACAATTATTGTAATTAATATACCCATTTTTTTTCAGATTGTTTTCCACGACAATGTCGAGACTCTGCATGAATACATCTCCCCATCTCTTCTTCCATCAGAATACGGAGGAACTCTCGGACATCTCGAAGGACTGTCAGTGTACAACAAGATTGAAGAGTGGTATCCACAGTACAAGAAGTCTCTTCAGTATGGATACAAGCAGCAATAAAACTTATGGATTCTCCGCAATATTTACTCATCAAAAGTCTTCGATCTTGAGAATACAGGTTTTTATCTATTGCTGCACTAAGAATAGAATTGAAATCTTCAGTCCTGTGCTTTCCATATTAAAGAAGTGATAGTGTCGTGTATGATGTGATTCTGTTTTGGCAACCCCCTGGGAGTACCTTCGAATACAACAATATTTCACCTCCATAATGGTATTTAACAAGGGATTGATATATTTTCTTCGAAATCTAATTTCAGCGAATGTTAAGATTAATATTAGTGTATGATGCAATGAAGCACATTCCATGTAGGGAGAGTATTTTTAAATGACATTTAATGCTTGATATTTATTTTGATTCTTGTAACAAAATCGTTTCTGATTAAAAAAGACTAAGTGCTCTAGTGGAAGAATGGAATTTTTTGCCACAGAATCTTTTACACACTTTTATATTGAGCACAGACGTTATTTTAACCGGTGAATGAATGCCATTAAAAGTACATACAATTTTAGTTTATTAAAATCAAACTGATAAATAACTCGCACGCGCTATTATATAAAATGCTTACAATGCTTACTATAAAATGCACACAATTATTATATAAAATGCGCACAATTATTATATAAAATGCTTACATTTTGATTAATAACTCAGTTACTAATTACTTTATAATAATAATAAAAATAAAAGCCCGATGAACTCAGTGGTTACGACACCGGACCACCAATATTATGGACTGGGTCCGAATCCCGTAGCGAAGGAGACAAAAAATCTCGGGCGAAAAACATCGCGAAAGTCGCTTGATTGGAACTACCCTCCCCAAGGTCGAAGTGACTACTGAGGCAGAAAGTGGTGCTATCTGGTGTCGCTTCCATAACTACCGTCCGCCTATGCGCTTTATATAATAATTACTACCCAATCGCGACAAATTCTGTCCGAGATCACCACCCTGGTTCCAACCAGAACTATACTCAACATATTTTCTAATGGGCAACTGACCCTTCAACGACAAACTTGTAGCACTCGCGCTGCTTGAAGACTCACAATTCTCATGTGGGGAAAGAGAGAAACATGGCATCACTTGATGCACCAATGCCCAAATTATGAGGACCTGTACGGGAACTTCATCACATAGCTTGCTTACATACCCCAGGATCAGGAAAACCACCTCCTGGACTCCTGTGAGGAGTACAAGATCTTCACAAAGTATGCAGAAGACCTCTTGACGAGAAGAAGAGCTGCAGCAGTAACAAGAAATACACAACAATGGAAAGAAAACCCAATGCCGTATCCCAAGGAAGTGGACATGACACCTCTTGTATGTGACCAACAAACCGGACGAGACCAAGCACAAGAACGAGACCATCGCCTGAAGTATGACATTCGACCTAACATGACAACCACAAGATTCTCACCAACTACCAACGTAGGATAATGAACCTTGTTGACAAAGCACCAATGGGCGATCCGAACCGGGCCCTAGCCTGTCTCGCTTTAATTCACACTCCCTGACAGGGAGCAAGAGACAACTGTCTCCCCCTACTTGCTACTCCTCTCTTCTCCCGATAAGGCATAGGCATGCCTCACTGACCACCTGGGGGCATTTTCTCTGTCATCCCCATGCTTCTGTCTTTCCTTCAGTCTCCTCTCCCTACGTTAACTATACACCAGCGTACGCCTGTCCCACACGTAAAAATTTAATCACGGAAAACTGAACCGCTATCAATGATATTTGACCTTCCAATTCTAGTGTTTCCCCTTTTTTTTTTTTTTTTTTACATAGTCCCTGGCCACTGAAATATCAGGAAACTAGGTGGCAGGGCCTGGAAGAGTAAAATATAGAGCTACTGGGTGCCTGGTCTGCCTCCACGATGCCAAGTGTGGGCAACGTTGGGTTCCATCAGGGACCCAGCAGCTAAATGGCCAGAAGAACAACAGCACACAACATTACACATATATATAATCCATCCACTTTTAATTCTCTGGCCTTTACACTATTAATGTGGGTGTAACAGTGAAATGTTACACGTAGACGCGGAAATGAGGGAAACCCTGGGTGCCGTTTGACAATAAATACACTTCGCACTTAACACTTGACCACCGTCTACCACTGGAGCCAAAAGCCAAACTTAAAACAGGTGCACTTCCATACCTGGAGGAAGATAAGAAGTAGAAATAAGGATGATGGATGATCAACCAGAGAGTACTGTCACAGACAGTACCAGTTGGCCAGGATAATACATCAGCAACTAGCGCAAAAATACCAACTGATCAAAAAAAAAAAAAAAAATTACCGTATTACAAGTACGAGCCTTCGGCAAAACTCTAAACTCACAGACTATACTGCAGTCGTGCCATCATCACGGGCAAGACGATCCTGCTCAACCGACCAGACATAACCCTCATCGACAAGAAGGAAATGTTACTTACCTGATCGACCTAGCAGTGCCGAACACCAGCGCCGCCATAAAACGTACGAGGAAATGATCAGGAAGTACTGAGACCTAAGACAGGAAGTCAAAAATATGTGTCATATGGAACAAGTAATGACAATTCTGATCATATTGTCAACCACCGCATGGTGACAAAAAAAAAAATAAAATAAAATAAGTCTCCATAAGAACCTAGCGGCAAATAGGACTGCCTGAGAACACTTTCATGGAACTCTAGAGAGCCACGATCCTGAACATCTGTAGGATAGTCAGCGAGTTTCTCGACCAGCAGTAATAATATGAATACTAATAATCTCCTGTAAAAAAGGAGAAAAAGGTTTTTTTCTAATAATAATAATAATAATAATACAATACAATACTATACAATTTATTCATCTAAAATTTATTTACAACAAATAAACTTGCTACGAAAATTAAATTAATAATAATATATAATATATTATTTTTTTATTTTTTTTTATTATTTTTTTTTTCAGTTCGTGAAGGACCCGCTGTGCCGTTTATTAAAATTAAATTCATAAATTAATGAGAAAATGCAACTCTGATTAAAATCTTTATTTTGAATAATGAGAAATGCCAAAAATGAAAACGTGTTTTGCAAATTTCATATTTTAAGAAAATATTCGCATCAAGTAAACCTTCATTTTAGATGCATTAGTATACAAATATGCATAATGAGCCTATTGTCTTCACCTTGCCCGATCGTTGTTCAGTTTGTGCGTCTGTCCGTCCGCATGTAACAGCTCGACTAGCAGTAGACAGATTTTCATATAATATTTTGAGACACGAGGTGCGTTCAAGTTATAATTTCACTAAATTTATTTCGCATAAAGTACAAAAGATACAGAGGTCGCACTGCCTCAGTTTTCAACGTAGTCTCCTAGAAGCTGCACTCACTTTGCGCCCCTGTTCTTCCAAGCTGCGAAGCCATGTAAAACTGTCTTTGGAGGTATGTTCAGCCCACTGGTAAATGGCAGAAGCAATTGCTTGTCAGCTAGCAGATCTTCTGCCACGAGGCATCCTTCATCGTTCGTGACAACCGAAATTGCTAGGTGCAAGTTCAGGCGAGGATGTGAAGGATGTAAGAAACCACAGTGCTGTTATCTTTAAGAAAAATTTTGCGCATTTCCAGAATGATGGGTTTAAGCGTTGTCCTGATGGAAACGAATGTGATTCATTCTGTGTGGACGTTTTTCTGAAGTGCTGGTGGAATCTTTTCTTCAGAAATTCTTCATATGAGTTGCATTTCACTGCGGTGTCCTTGGGTATACATGTATAAAGATTATTCCATCAATATCCAAGAAAAAACCGCAACCATAAATTTCTCTGCACTTGTAGCAACCGGGAACTCTTTTGTTCCGTAGTCAATCAGTGTACTTCCATGGTCAGACTGACGTTTCGTTTCTGGATCGAAGAGTGCAACCCATGTCTCATCCATCGTGACAATCGAGGAATAGAAAAATCCATTCTCTCTAGCAACTCGAGTAAGCACACACAGATTGAGACGATTCGCTTTTTATTCCTGAGAAATCTGCCTTGTAACCCACCGACAATTGACACCGTGCTCATTCCGAGATCTTCATGGAGTATGGTATGCACGGATCCAACAGAAATACCTGTAGCTGTAGCAGAATCGCATGAAACAAGTCGTCTCCGGTGCACGGATTTTCATAAAATTTTATAGTTGGGCCCTTTAAAAAGATCTGTCAGTCATTCCAAATGTAATTAAAATCAGATTAGTTATTATTACTGAGAACGGAAAAAAAACAGAAGTAATAATTGCAAAATTTCTATCGAACAACCCATATGAAATGTTACATTTGGGCCTTTCAGAAAGATTTGTAGAGCCAATCCAAATTTTAATAAAATCAGACCCATAGATATCATACAGTTATTGTTTCTTTGGCCGTCCGTCCGTTCTCATGTAATAACTCATCATGATGCAGGTATAACATAACTCAAGTGAAGTAGATGGATTTTCATTAATTTTTATATTTCGCTCTTTCAGAACGATTTATCTAGGGTTCCCCAGTTTCACGATGCAAGACGATAACAGAAAAACAAGAAATTATTATTTTTTTCATACAAATCACACAGACTATCCAAATACCTATATTGTAGCTAAAGCAATATAGGTATTTGGATAATGAACGGGCAATGTGGGGAATGCGCAGAAACAAAATTTTCTCAGTTCTGGTAAAACTTAGCTGCTTTTTTTGTTCAGTTATTACTTGCTAACGGGCCTGAAATGTAACAGTAACTAAAACTGAGCCCAGACTGCTAGGATCAGATAAATTTTAGATGGATGTTTAGAATTAGCATTTGTAGTGGAAAATGGAGCAAAGGAAACAAGTTTGTACAACATTAGACGAAAGAAAAAAACTACCCACGGCAACTATTGATCTCTTCTCATTATTATTCTAATCTTTCTTTAAATTTTTTAACTCCCATTATACGCCCATTGAAGTTACTCCTACTCTTTCTAAAGTAATGGAGAAATCAATTAACCGCCAACTCTTAAACTACCTAGAAACCTTCCGTCTGATCAAAGATCGCCAATACGGATTCCGTCAGTGTCGATCCACTTGTGATATTCTGGCTTATGTTACCCATTTATGGACTAATTCAATGGAAAAGTTCGGTGAAACACAGGCAATTGCTCTTGACATCTCTAAGGCTTTCGATCGTGTTTGGCATAAAGTTCTTCTAAACAAACTTCCATCTTATGGATAGCCAACTGTTTTTAGTAATTGGTTATCCAGTTTTCTCTCTGATCGCTCACTGAGGGTGATGGTAGATGGCTCTCTGTCTTCTAACTTCTCCACTAATGCTGGTGTACCCCAAGGTTCAGTTCTTTCCCCCACTCGTTTCCTCTTGTATATTAATGACCTTCTTCCATTGACTGGAAATCCTATCCATAGTTATGCCAATGATACCACATTGCATTTTGAGAAACCTAGCCCTGCTCAATCAGCTTCAAATTCTCGAATATCCGCAACCAATTCCATAATTGCCGATCTCCAGGTATTTCTCCAGTGCGACAAAGACAACTTAGTCGATTTAAATCTTTCTAAAACTCAGTCTTGTCTTATATCTCGCAAAAAGGATTCTTCTGCATCTATGCTTATCTTTGGTGACACTCCGATTTCTAGGCAAGATATCTGGTTTGGAGATTACCCTGACTTCTAATCTCTCTTGGCACAAGCACATTGCAAATATTGCTTCCTCTGCATCTAAAAAACTTTGTTTTCTCTTTCGCTCTCGGCGTTACTTTTCTTCCAAACAGCTGCTCACTCTGTATAAATCGCAAATCCGCCCTGCCATGGAATATTGTTCCCACATTTGGGCTGGTGCCCCCAAAACCTCTCTCAGGCTTCTTGATTCCATTCAGAAGAGGGCAGTTAGGTTAATTAATGATTCATCTCTAACAGAGTCTCTCCACTCGCTTTCTCATAGACGTACTGTTTCTGCTGCATGTCTGTTCTACAGATACTTCCATGGGCACTGTTCTTCTCAATTGGCTTCTATAATTTCCGCTCTCTCTTTCAAAAGAGTCCGAAGCTAACATCCATTTACTGTCCAACTTCAAACTCACAGAACCAACTTTTCATCTTCCTCATTTATTCATTCAACTGCCGTTTTCTGGAACAACCTTCCTTCATACGTATTTCCTATAAATTACAATCTACAGAAGGTTAAGTCTATTGCTAAACAAATATTTTCTTTCATCTTCTCAACCTCCAACCCACGCACAGTGCTAAGTACTGTTGGTTCTAATACCTGTCGTGTTTAGGGTTTTCATAAAAAAAATAAAAAAAAAACTATCCGCTTTCAAAACACCAGAAGAAAATTTGTTCCAATGACCATTTACCATCTGGATGAAAGAGAATCATCAGAAATGCATCCTGCAGTCATACCTTTCATAGGTTTTCTACTTTATGTGTATGTATGTGTTGTCTGAGAAATATTAAAGGTGCCATCAGCATTTAGTTCATTTCCAATACCTAAAATGATGGTACTATACAATCAAATCGCATTATGTTATTGTGGAAATAAAAAGGTATTCACTCAAAGAGGAAATATATTATACATAAACCTTAGTAGTTCAATAAAAACCACAAAACATTGTGGTAAACATATTGAGAGTGATGTGAAACTGAACATAAAACTTCTAAAAAGCAAAAGATAATGATTACTAATTAATAATATAATAATTATTGCCTCTGCGAAAATTTTAGTGAATATGGTAATTAATATCCATAGAAAATACAATCAATAAAGCAATGGAAAGCAAACATTTTGACAGACTGCAATTAGTCAGGATTTGATTAAACAAATCTAAAAATGTTTAGATAATATTTTATTAAGAGGCAGTAACGTATATGGTCGTAAGTTTCCCCAGGAATCAGAAAACGGTAAGAAAAATAGTAGCGATAAAGAAGGACATACACAGAAATTTAGAAAACAGAATTTAAAAGACCAAATTTAAAAAGAAGACATAGAGAAGACCTAAAGAATATTTTATTTTACTAAAAGCAGCATTTGAAAAGATTTAAAGTTCTTTTTAATTCAATTAAACTTGTGATTTTTGAACAGGATTTGAAACACCTGTAATACTGAATACCTCACTTCTAAGATCAATTACATGGGGCAGAAGAGAAAATAATGTTCGTAGTCATTGAAGCCATTCCACGACAAATGTAAGTTTTGGGCGGATTAATGAGACAGGTTAAACCTCCGAGAACCACAACCTGTGAGAATAAACAAGCTATATAAATTTGGAATAAACCGAATTGAAGTACGTGTGTTATCGGATTACACATCTCGAATCTATAATTCAGTTATATATCCTTTGTTGGAGCTTGACCAAAGTTGTTGCCATTTAGAATAAAGCATATGGGAGGTAGTAACCCCAGAGTGACGTATTAACTCTGTGGTACTACACTGACAGTGGTAGAGAATGAAAGGGACCTGGGGGTGGTTGTGCAGGCAGATATGAAGTTCTCTGAGCAGTACAGACGGGCTGCAAGAGTAGCTCATGGTGTCTTATTAATGATATACAGAAATTTTTCTAGCAGGGATAGGGAGGTGATTATCTCCTTGCATAAGGCAATGGTCACACCACACCTTGAGTGATGTATACAGGTCCGGAAGCCTCATTTTAAGAATGGTGTAAAGCTGCTGGAACGAGTACAGAAAAGGGCAACAAGATTAGTGAATGGAACAAAGGGGTGCTCTTACGAAGAAAGGCTTTACGTTTTGCAGATTAGTATCTGGAGACTAGGCACCTGCGAGGTGATCTGATAGAGGTGTATAAAACCTTGAATGGTTTGAGCATGCTCAATGCTGATGGGATTCTTCCTCTCGCTCAGAATAATCACCTGAGAGGGCATAAATTCAAATTGAGGAAAGACAGATGTGCGGAAATTTGCCTTTAGCCAGCGGGTGGTTGGTTGGTGAAACAGACTTCCATCCCTTATCGTGGAAGTTGATAGCCTAAATAAATTTAAGGCTGAGCTAGACAGGTATTTGGAACGAACGAGAACGAACGAATGGAAGCGGTTTTTTTTGGCTGATGCTGCATAAGCTTTCTTTCTTGCATCACATGCCCCTACTAATGCAAATGCTAATCAGAAAAAGTTTGGCCTAAAGTGGAGAGAACCTGGTCCGATGAAAGGCCCGATGAATGACAGCTGCTAGGACCTCTTTCCTATAGGTTTTATTGGTACAAAATTTATTGATGTCAGCACTGAGGTTCTGTACTTCCGTTAGCAATTGATTTGGGAGTAAGCGATTTGAGATAGGAAGTCTTGGATGCTTCGAGCAGAGCATCGCGGTTGACCGAAGTTTTGGCTTGTCCCCAGTAAAACGAATCCCAAATGGTTGGTGTTGAGATTTGGTCTGTGACCATCTTACCTGTGGCTACCAGTCGCTTTACTTAAAAAAATGCGCGTGCGCGAGTTGTGGCATACGGTGTTCGTTTACGCTCCTGATATTAATTCAGTTTTAGATTAGTTATACTTAACGTTATGAAGTGATTTGCTACCAATGAATTCCTCTTCCTCTGTTCAAGCTTTATGTGGTATCATCTTCGTGATATGATAAACAGGTATTTCTGTTTTTTAATTATTCCTGCTCACGTTTGAAGTCCTTCATTACGATGTATGCAGAGCGCTTTAGCCCTCAAAAATTTAGCAAACGCCCCACTACCCTAAAGGCTTAAGTGGACAATTGACCGAGTCACAAAGCATCGCCACTACCGAGTTCCCTAGGGAAATCCTCCCTCTCTTCTGTCTTTTGTGCTTAGCACACCTGTCACAACCATTTATGCTTTCTTGTGTTTTCTCAGTAATCTCTTTGGAAACGCGAATATAAAAGCTGCAAGCTTAATAGTACCAGAGCGAACAAACTACTCAGAATTAAAGACTAATTTGGAAGTAACTGAACATTGTTCACTACTTCCAAGTGATGTAAAGACGCGAAATCAGGCATGTCACAGAAACATAATAACTTGTAACAATTGGACCTCCAAGTGGTCCGGGGTGGGCAGGTAAGGGGGAGCCCCTTACCGGACTAAATTGAGCGACCTTGTAGAGGGAAAGAGGTTTTCGTTTTGTTCTATTTGTGTTAAACTCAAGAGGGGGTGGAATTTTCCTCTCTTGAGTAGTTGAGGCGCATTTCCGTGCCCGCCTAAAAATTGAAATTATTGTGAGCATTCAGTGCCTAGGCACTAATACTAACTTATTGATTGAGCATTTCCGTGCCCTTTGGACTTTGTTTCTAATTGAAATTGTTCTCAGACAGTCCTTGCGTCCGCAGGAAAAGCCTTTGGGACCACAACCCGTTAAACTTGGGTTGTGTGTTTTTATTCCACTTACAGAAGTTCTGAGTGGTTTTAATAATTCTATTTTTGCTAAAGGATCGACGGCTCCTAGTTCCCTCACCGGCTTGTAAATAGTGTAAATAGTATAGATATTCACAATTGTTGGAGTATATCTTTTAAATTGTATATAATAATTTTAGTATATACATATGTCTTCTTCTTCTGAGGAGATGATGGCTACGAGTGATGTGACCGAAGATGAAATGGATAAGTTTGCACAAGACGCATCTTCACAAGTAAAAGATCTGACAGAAAAGGAAGTCTTTGGGGGAAAAGCGCTGCAGAGAATTCCAGTCAAATTAAGATCTTCATCTTTGCCAGGTGCATCACAAGAGGAACTAAAGGAACAAAGAAAAGGAAATCTAGGAAAGTATCAGGTAGACAATTAGATAATGCTTCCGATGGAAGAGATGTTGGTTTAAAAGAAAAACATTAAAAAAGGAAAAGAAAAGATGAACAAGGAAGTGAAGGTGTTATGAAGGATGGCTTCGAATATGTATTTGAAGCGAAGAAAAAGTTGAACGATTATTTATGGGATGAAACTAAAATACCTAGTGAAGCGATAAGAGTAATATTGGACATATGGAATTCTATTGAAAGAAAAGCACATGAGGTTTATGTTGAGAATAGTGTGCTAAAAGATAGATTAAAAAGAATAGAATAGAAATCAGATGGCGTCAGTTATGCACAAGTAATAAAGAATAAAATTATGGAAGAGAAAGGAGCTCCAAAGATGATGATAATACGGGCAAATACTGGGAAACATCGTACAAGTGAACAGGTTAAGGATGAAATATTAAAAGAAGTGCGACCGAAGTTATCTGCAATCAAAGTAAGGAATATAAGAGCGATTAAGGATAGAAGTGTGTTGGTCGAGGTTGATAGGAATGATGACCTGGCAAAGATACATGTTCAAAAATACAGGAGTTGGGGTTGCAGTATAGTATCCCAAAGGCTGTTAATCCTAAGATTGTAATATATGATGTCGAGAAGGATTTAGAGGAAGAAGAGTTCTGGAGACAACTATGGTTAAAAAACTTTAAACAATATAATGTCATTGAAAAGAAGGTTAAGGAAGGAATTGAGGTTCTCACAATTAACAAAAGCAAGACAACTCAGATGAACAATTGGGTTGTACAGATTGTGCAAGACTCAAGGGGTAGAATTTTTTCAGCCTGGTCTGTACTTGTTAACAGGAGAGTCTGCTTTTACAGGGATGGGATACACTTAAATAGAAAGTGTGCAAGAATGTTTGCTGATGCTATCGAGGCAGCGTTAGGTGGGTCGGAAAACTGCTAGATTGAGGGGATACAAGGACTAATAGATTAACAGTAGCCACTGGAAGAGGTGAAAGTGACTCTTGCACTGCTTCTATTGGAATGAAAATAAGATGCAGGATATTTCACAGACTGCTGAGAATCATTGGGGTACAAGTAAACACATGGGTTGTGTTAGGGTAGCTAAGAATAGGAACAGGTGCATGTATACTTGCGTGTACACCAATGCTAGTAGTTTAGTAAATAAATTTTATGAATTTGAGGTATTGCTCAAAACATCAAAGGCAGATATTGTTGGGATTTCAGAGACGTGATGTTACACAGATATAAGGAATGCAGAACTGGAATTTGGGGAGTACAATGTCTACAGAAGGGAAAGACAGGGCAGGAAGGGAGGAGGGGTTATGCTATTAGTTAAGAATTACATAAAATCCAAGGAAGTGAAGTCAGTCGACATTGATGAACAGTGCAGTGTCGAGTCAGTTTGGTGTGACATAAGCATTGGGAGATCAAAATTGAAAGTAGGAGTGTGCTATAGGCCTAATGACTCTGATGAGTATAATAAAAAACTGTACGGGGAAATAGAGTGGGCCAGTAAATCAGAGAGTCTTGTAATGGGAGATTTTAATTTCCCAGGTATTGACTGGAATTTGGGGGCTGGTCACTCACACACTAGCAAGGCTTTTGTGGATTTATTGGATGATTGTTTTCTACATCAGCATGTTCGGGAGGCAACTAGAGGGAGTAATACTCTTGATGTCATTATCAGTAGTGATTCTTCATGCATTAAGAATCTGCAGATAAATGAACCACTAGGTGGCAGTGATCACAGTGTGCTAAAGTGGGATTTACTCAAAGAGGTAACTACCATTAGGGGTTAAGGGAAGGGTTATTGCTTTCGTAAAGGCGACTACGATGGACTGAGACAGTATTTAAATTCTATACAGTGGGACCAACTGATGATGTTGCCAACAGCAAATTCAAAATGGGAAGCATTCAAAGAACTTATCTTGGAAGCTACTAGGCTTTACATACCAACTAAGAAATATTGTTCAAGGTTTAGGCCTAAGTGGATGTCAGATGAAGTAATGAGACATATCGCAGAGAAGAAAAATGCATGGGATACATACAAATTAACACGTGACACAGAAGCCTATGATAGATACAAGTTGATCTGTAACCAAGTCACAAAGGAGGTTAGGCAGGTGAGGGCAGATTACGAGAAATCTTTGGCAATGGATGCAAAGAAAAACAGCAAAGAGTTCTTCACTTATGTAAACTCTAGAAGGAAGGGGATGAATCAGATTGGTCCATTTGATAATGATGGGTCAACTGTTGATGATCCTGCTCAGGTAGCTAACAAACTAAATTAATATTTTGCATCGACATTCACATAGGAGAAGTTATTCAGCGAGGGGAATGCCAGAGGTGTATCAAACTCGGGCAGTAAGCTAGAGAATCTTGTAATAATTGACAGTAAAGTGGAAGAGAAATTATTGAAGATAAACACAAGAAAGGCACCTGGGGTGGATGGGATCTGTCCAGTTATATTAAAGGAGGCAGCAAAGGAAGTAAGCAAACCCTTAGCCATAACTATGACAGCTTCCTTGGACTCAGGGGAGGTACCCATGGACCGGAGTAAGCTAGAGAATCTTGTAATAACTGACAGTAAAGTGGAAGAGAAATTATTGAAGATAAACACAAGAAAGGCACCTGGGGTGGATGGGATCTGTCCAGTTATATTAAAGGAGGCAGCAAAGGAAGTAAGCAAACCCTTAGCCATAACTATGACAGCTTCCTTGGACTCAGGGGAGGTACCCATGGACCGGAGTTGTGCAAATGTGACCCCAATTCACAAAGGAGGATCAAAGGCTGACACAAGTCATTATAGACCTGTGAGTTTAACTTCTGTTCCCGGAAAATTAATGGAGGCACTGGTTAACGAAGCACTGCAGGATCATTTAGACAAGACATCAGTTATAGCTCAGACACAGCATGGTTTTGTTAAGGGGGAGTCTTGCCTGACCAATTGGATTGGATACTATGGTGCAGTCACAAAAGAACTGGATGCAGGGAATAACTTTGATATTATATACTTGGATCTTAGAAAGGCTTTTGATACTGTTGCACATGTAAGACTGTTGCACAAATTGGAGCAGTGTGGCATTGGAGGCAAATTGCTGCTAGGGATAAAGGGGTGGTTGAGGGGGAGAAGACAGAGAGTGGTAATCAATGGACACTGCTCATCGTGGACTAATGTTATTAATGGAGTCGCTCAGGGTTCAGTATTGGGTCCATTATTGTTTTCTGTATTTATAAATGATATTGATGATGGTATATCAAGCTTAATGTCCATGTTTGCAGACGATACGAAGGTTGGCAGAGTTGTCAAGGACACTACTGACACTATGCTGCTGCAACAGGTTCCGGAAAGGTTGAGCAGATGGGCTGAGAGGTGGCAAATGAAGTTTATCATTGACAAATGTAAAGTACTACACATGGGAAACAGCAACCCCAGAGCAACGTATCAACTCTGTGGTACTGCACTGAAAGTGGTAGAGAATGAAAGGGACCTGGGGGTGGTTGTGCAAGCAGATACGAAGTTCTCTGAGCAGTGGAGACAGGCTGCAAGAGTAGCTCATGGTGTATTGTCAATGATATATAGGAATTTTTCTAGCAGGGATAAGGAGGTGATTATTCCCTTGTATAAGGCAATGGTCAGGCCACACCTAGAGTACTGTATACAGGCCTGGAGGCCTCATTTCAAGAAGGATGTAGAGCTGCTGGAACGAATACAGAGAAGGGCAACAAGATTAGTGAATGGAACAACGGGGTGCCCTTACAAAGGAAGGCTTAAGTTTTGCAAATTACAGTGTCTGGAGAGTAGGCACCAGCGAGGTGATCTGATAGAGGTGTATAAAGCTTTGAATGGTTTAAGCATGCTCAATGCTGATGGGATTCTTCCTCTAGCTCAGAAAAATCACCTGAGAGGGCATAAATTCAAATTGAGGAAAGACAGATGTAGGATAGACATGCGGAAATTTGCCTTTAGCCAGCGGGTGGTTGGTTGGTGGAACAGACTTCCATCCCTTGTCGTGGAAGTTGATAGCCTAAATAAGTTTAAGGCTCAGCTGGACAGGTATTTCGAACGAACAGAGGGGTGAAGTGGAAGTGGTTATTTTTTTTTATTTATTTTTTTTTTATTTTTATTTTTTGGCTGATGCTGCATAAGCTTGCTTTCTTGCATCAAATGCTTCTACTAATGCTAATGCTAGTGACCTGGCAAAGATAAAATCATGTTCAAAATTACAGGAGTTGGGGTTGCAGTATAGTATCCCAAATGCTGTTAATCCTAATATTGTAATATATGATGTCGAGAAGGATTTAGAGGAAGAAGAGTTCTGGAGACAACTATGGTTAAAAAACTTTAAAGAATATAATGTTATTGAAAAGAAGGTTAAGGAAGGAATTGAGGTTCTTACAATTAACAAAATCAAGCCAACTGAGATGAACTATACTATGATTTTTTAGTGTTTCTCACCAACCATTGAAGCAAAAACGAAATACGGAAAACCAAATTCTTAAAATTTTTAATATTTACAATAAATTTACAAACAAAACAAAATAGCATATTACTGATGATAGTAATTTTAAAATAAGACAACTATGATATGTGATATGTGAGTAGTCACGGGTTCAAGTCCGTGACTACTAAATACGGTGCTGTTTCTTGTAATCTGTCTATCTTGTGAACTCCTCTGACCGTTTGGTCGTCCCGGAGTATAAACAGAAAATTTATTTTATTTTATTACGTGACCTGATCAAAAACCTCACATTAGCCCTGATTCACCCATTATAGTTACTTAAAAGTGTTTTTCCATGTGATCTTTCATTGCTGGTGGATTTTGTTTCTTTTGTACATTTTCGTTTCCGTGTTTATTAAAGGTTGCATAAATGAACAGTTCTTCCAGTATTGCTTGTTGGTGCTAGATTTCGTCCATTAAAGACGCTGTACACCCCATTGCATTATATGCAACCATTAATAAATTAATTAATACTTATTCATTATCTGCCTGCGGGTAGTAAAGTTAAACTACTATGAAACTGGACGCGAACGCGGGCTTTTTCCTACCAGGTTTGGGAAAGACGTTGATTCTTCTATAGTACCACAGAGTCTCACAGGCCCTGTGCAATATTCCTTGTGATACAGGCTTGTAGGTAAACGTCTTCAAGGTTTTTTTCCTGTACATCTTGCGATTTTGTGAATTTTGTCGCCAAAATATATAAGTGCGTGTTCTCCTGGTTCATGCATGGTCTCTTTTCAGTTCGTAAGTTGCCAAAAGTCGTTTTAATCACAACACTAACGTCATTTTCTAGGATCCCAAAGATAAAATCAAACCTTGAGAAATCCATTGATTTCCAAGTACTGTAGTGTAATCGTGTTTCTGTTTGATTTCAATAAAGGACATAAATTTTCGTTGTCGAGCAGAACAGGAACCGATGATAAGAAAAAGTTTTTATTTCAGTAAAGTAGCAAAGATTTGTTTGTATTGGAGTATAGGTGCGCTTGGTTTCTAAACGATTACACTTATTAACTTCTTTATTGATCATCACACATTACTGTTTGGCCCTCTCGCAATATGTGAGACAATTGTCATAGAATACAAATAGGTATAAGAACTTCAATTATAAGTACACAAAAATATAATTGTTTACAAGATATATTTAGTAATTATTGAGGGTAAATATATCTTTATAAATTCAGTAATGAAAATTAAAATTTCAAGCGGAAATTTGTGTCAAAATTAGGTGATTTTACATTTGCAATAACACAGTTAGTTGTGAATACTAAATTTAGATAATTGATAAAATTATTTTAAAAGAATGAAGTTAGGATTATTATTATTATAAGGCTAATGAGTGGAAATGGATTGGACAAATGAACTAAATGAAATAAAGGGATCGTGAATGTTTATATTTAAATATTCAATAAATATAAAATCAAACTGTATTTCCCATAATCACTTCGATACTTCCGAAAAATAACTCATTATTTCTGTAATTAAAAAACAAAAATGTAATAAGAGATGTTTTACAAAAGTGATAAATAGTGGAAAAACGAATTATAAATTTTCCATTCATGTATGAACAGCTCGTACATTAATGTAAAATGTATGAGGTGTTCATACATGTTTCATTAATGATTTTATATATAAATTTTGGCCCAAGTTGTGTTCTTCTTTGCTGAGTTTCACTGATATTTTGCTAAATATTTGTTGGAATTAGCTCTATGGCAGTTACCTGGTTTATTAGTTTTAAATAAGAAATTGATAGTTTTTATTAGGATTTTTTCCAATTTATTACCTTGGGGCTCATAAACACGGACCAAAGAGGACATGCAAATTCCAATACAAGAATATGTAGACATTTATAGCATCTTATGTAAGGCGGCTCCCAAACGCTAGTTCAACTTCTCCGTGGTACCTGTGATGTTACAAAAATTGTGCAGAAAGGCAAGAAATGTGTAATGCTATGTTTGTGCCGTTTATGTGTTTGTTATGTTGTTTAGTTGTTTCTGGCCGCTTTACTATCAGGAAGAAACAAGCACCAGAGAGGTGCGTCCGGATACCCGTCTACGACGCGTGGATGCGGGCCACAACTGAGCGCGAACCGCAGCAAACCTCGAGTGTCACGTACTGAATGTCCAAATCAAAATTAAATTTAAATTTAAATTAAATTAAATTTAAAAAAGTAAATTAATAAAAATAAAAGGAATTAAAAGTTAAAGAAATAAAATATATTAAAGTAAAAATTTATATGTTTGAAAAAATAAATAATAAATAAAAAATAATCAGAAAAATTAAAAGATAAAAATAAGTAATTAAAATAAAATAAAAATAGAATTCAGAAAAAATAAAGATAAAAATAAGTTAATAAAATGAAAAAAATAAAAAAATCCCGCACCAGTGCCGTCTGCTGGCACCACCGGAATGGTGCCAGCAGATGATTGCGCCTCAGGACCAGCAGGAGATAGAAGTCAAGAAGACACAGTGATATCATTCGGCGTCGTACAAATTTGATAACCAACTGTCCAAGTCGAAGATGGTACGTGAGCTAAAAAATGGTGATAGTGACGATGGTGGTGGTATAATGAGATGGCGACGACAGAGATGCAGGTCTGGACTAGAGGTAGAGTTGGAATAGGGGTAGTTCTTGAAATTGGAGCATTACTGATGAGTTGTCCACGTCTGGCAACGGCTTTATGTGCAAAGTCTTGCAGAATATGAAATTTTTCTTTGGGGGTAGTAGTAGTAGTAGTAGAAGTGGCATGTGATGCAAGAAAGCAAGTGTATGAGCTTATGCAGCATAAGCCAAAAAAAAAAAAAAAAAAATCACACCATTCACTCCAAATGCCTGTCCAGTTCCTCCTTAAATTTATTCAACCTATCAACTTCCACAACGACATATGGAAGTTTGTTCCAGCAATTAACCACCCGCTGGCTAAAGGCAAATTTCCGCACATGTATTCTACATCTGTCTTTCCTCAATTTGAATTTATGCCCCCTTAGGTTCGTAATCTGAACAAGTGGAAGGATCCCATCAGAATTCAGCGTGCTCAACCCATTCAAGGCCTTATACACCTCAATAGGGTCCAAGAGAGACGACTCATTGCCTGGAGAAAATGGCTAACACACAGCAGACAAAGGTTGACGAAGTTCCGAGTAATATGGAGAGGTGAAAAGAACATGTGGTTACGCCGCGGAGAATCAGACAGATTGAACTTAGCAAGTTTAGCACGAAGGGAACCATGACCAGTTAGAATAAAAAGAGAGTGTGGAGGCTCGGACTGAACAATTTTAGAATAGACGTTTGAAACGCAAAGGACACAGATGGAATAAATTTTCTTATTACCATACCTTCGGAAGAAGAAGTCCACCGATCTTGCCACAGTTGAACCAGGTGGTTCCAGAAACGATTTTTTTTCGGTTTTAGGATCGCAGTGGGTATTAACAGTGAAGTCTAAAAAGTCAACTGTAATGGCATGTCTAAGGTAATAGCAAAAACCTCGATAAGCGATTTGGAGGTCCAGTGGTAGGCAACCGTTTAAAATCTGAAGCGCAGCTGTCGAGACAGTGAGACAGGTACGACTCATCGTTAAGAGCATACGTCTTTGGATAGAGGAGAGTTTCTCTGGATGGCAATCTTCTTAGTGTATAAAAATCAGGCGCCAGCGCCATAGGTACAAATCAGAACAAACACCACTTTGTACAAAAGACGAAGGGTACGATGGTTAATAACCCCAGGACTGATGCGAAAGACGGACAAGCATAGATGTATACCTGGCTATTTTATCATGAAGGTGTAAGAGCTTGGTGCAAATGTTGGCAATTTTGCCAGTATTCGCACCGATATGCTGCTATCAGTACTTTCGAAAGAAGCACGAGAATTACCAAGGACAAGAAGGGTTACATCATCGGCATATGCTATTTTAAAAGCATTTGGAGGTGAATGGAGAATCCACTCATCTAGAACCGAATCCCAGATGAGTGGACCAAGCACTGAACCTTGTGGGCATCCTCGAGAGACTGAACGACTAAGTTGCTGAGTTCCAGAACTTACTTGTACAGACAGGTGGAGAAGTAGTTGCGCATTAAGTTTTAGAGTTGTGAAAAGCATTGAGCAGCTCCCTGAGGCGAGCAAAGAAGCTGTCCCACCAAAGGGAGTCAAAGGCTCCAGAGAATCTACGAAAGTAGCCATAGCATTCTTTAAAAGTGCAGTTACACAAATGCGATCGTTAAGAGCAAACGCAAGGCCTGGGAGACTTTTGTTAGCACAACAGGGAACACCGAACCCTGGGGAGTGGTATACAAGATAGTGACGAATAAACTCTCCAGGGGGGGAAGTCATTTCAACCACCCAGACACCACAAGGTGATTATACCACCACGTGGCAACAATCTATAAGCAATATACTGGATGCCATCTTCCCGGAACCAATAGAGTCAACACTGCCAGAGCAACTTAGTCATCTGTCAAGATAATGAAGCTTACTCAACAGACACCCAGGAGCCACCCTTCACACGGGATGAACTACAAGCAAATGGCAACCCAGATAAGAAACAATAAATGTCCAGGCTGGACTACTTAGAACCCGAAATTATTAGAGAAGACCGTGGAGATCGTTCCAGACCTCCTCTTACACCTATATAACAGCTGCTTGGCTAAGGGCATCTTCCCCAAAAAATGGAAGAGAGCAAAGGTAAAATTAATCGCCAAAAATTCGAACAAACCACCCCACCTGCCAAACTCCTATCAGCCAATAGCCCTACTGCCGGTTGCAAGCAAACTGCTAGAAAGACTACTCTGCACAAGGATAAATCAGCATTACCAGACAGCGAAACTCACAGAGACATCGCAATACGGAGTCAAGCAGGGTTCATCTACTGTGGAAGCCTTGCGTAGCCTGTCGGAATCAGCAGCAAACTGCAATAATAAACATCTTCTAGTCATCTCCGTTGACTTCGCTGGGGCGTTCGACACCATTTGGTGGCCGAGCGTACTGGCAAGACTAAGGCAGGCACAAGTGCCGATCAACTTATACTCCATAATTAGGTCATATCTCTCCGAGAGACGCATCATCGTGGAAGCACCTTATGGTAGAGTGAATCGTGATGTCCGCAGGGGCTGTCCCCAGGGTACTGTTCTGGGGCCGCTCCTGTGGAATATGGTTCTGGACGAGTTCTTGGCTTTGCACCTCGGTGATGTGCGCTCCCAGGCCTTTGCTGATGATTTGGTCCTCACCATTGCTGCAGATAGCAGGGCCCAGCTAGAGGAAAAGGCCAATCAGGCAATGCTGATATTGCAAAACTGGACCAGAACCCACTGTCTGACGATATCAACAACAAAGACGTCCTCCATCCTGCTAAAAGGCAAGCTTGATTTTCGTAGACCGCCACAAATAAAGGTGGGACCTACCACAATAAAATTAGTGACCCAGTTAAAATATTTAGGGGTTACACTGGATGGTAATCTTACCTTTAAACACCATCTAACGTATATCAGAGCCAAAATTAAGAGATACTCTGGATTGGTGGCTAGGATCCTCAGGCTGGACTGGGGGTTAAACCAACGCACCCTGTCATTGTTTTATAAAACAACCTTCCTACCCATCATCACTTACGCCTCAGCAATATGGTTTCCCAAAACAGCAACTGTAGCAAACCGACGCATCCTTGATGCAACGCAAAGAACCATCCTACTGACAGTTACACGTGCTTGTAGGACAACCAGTACCCACGCACTGCAGGTCTTGGCCGGAGCTCTCCCCCTTGACTTAGAGATCATGCGCAGGGGAATGAACTACCTACCACATAGAGAAAGGAATACCTTGTACGCACCATGGCTATACTGTGGACGTTAATGCACCACAAAAAAATGAAAAGACAAGACTGCAAAAACACCTGATGCAAGTTTGGCAGGAGCGCTGGGCCAACTCAAATAAGGGAAATATCACCAGGAAATTCATTCTGAACATCGACAGGATGTACCCCAGTCCCCCAACTTGGTTTCAACCTGGCTTATACACCACCTATTTATTGACTGGTCATGGGGCCTTTAAAGCCAAGCTGGCAGCGCTGGGGACTGAGGTGGATCCGAGCTGTGCCTGTGGGGAGCTTGAGAGCTGGGAGCATATTATGTATGATTGCACCCATTATGAGGACCTCAGGTGCAGACTGATCACTGCAATACACTACCTCCCCAAGAACTTGGAATCACATCTATTGGACTCACTAGAGGAATACAGGGAGCTAAAGGAATATGCCCAAAAACTATTTGGTAGGCGTAAAACACTGATAGCCATCTACAGAAGATAAAAATAAAAAATAATAAAATAAAATAAATAAATAAATAAAAAGAGACACAGAACACGCGTGGAGAGGATTCAAGGAGAACCTCCCTCAGGAACCTGCTCACTACTAATTATCTAAAACCAACGATCGCAAGAATAACCCCATGGAGATGCTGATCTTCCCATGATGAAGAGAACCACAGCCATTGCTAACAGACTAACAACGGACCTGACCAGGGTTCATAGCTGTAGGACAAATCTGGATACCAAACGCTACCAATGACAGAGAAGACCGACGAAGATAGAGAAACTCCAAGTTTCTGCCTCAACCGAGCCATATTGGCTCAAGGCTCTGCACTCTCTTGTGCAGTGCAATTCTTTTACTCCCACACCCGGCAGGGGAGGGAGGTGACGGCTTGCTGTCTCCTCTCTTCCCTGCCACACCTTTCCTTCCCTCTGGTGGGGCATGGGCATGCCTCACTAAATAATTGGGGATCACCTACCCTATCGACCCTCTTCTTCCTATTTCACCCCCCAGCCTTCACTCTCCCCTCCCAGCACTTTCTCTTGCACAGTGTATAGCCCTACACGTCCAAATTTAAAATACACCAAAAAAAATTTCGCCCAACCTTTTAGGCACTTCAGAAACAGGCCTTCAACGTCAAACCCCATATTAGCGCTTTAATGTAAGTGAATTAAAATCAACCGCGGTCGTTCCAATTTTATTTTAGGTCCTAGCCTCTAAAATCCCAGGAAAGTAAGTGGCAGGACCTGCCAGAGTACAATTGACTCAATGGTAACACCCGGCTAGCCTCCACGTGGCGAGGTATGGGCAACGTCGGGTCCCATTAGGGGCCTGGCGGCCAATAAGCCGGATAAACAATGGGCACAACATATAACACTACTCATGACCCACACACTTCTAAATCTCTGGTTTTGACAGGGTACTGTCACCGATACATAGAACATTCGCGGAGATGGGAGAAATCCCAGGAGCCGCTAGACCCTCAATATACCTCATACCTCATACCTCATGTTTACTCTTGAGAGAATTTCAACCAAGGCCTCCTCAGTTCCACGGACTGGACGAAAACCAAACTGGTCAGAGGACTTTAATGACCGTTCAGTAAATAGACAATCTAGACGGGCAGCAATAATTCGCTCAAGAGTTGACCCAAGTTGGACAATAACGCAATAGAACGATAGGTCTTAGCAGAAATAGGAGTAATCACGGTTTTTCCAACACCGAATGAAACAGGTCAAAAATGCCATCAATAACGCTAGGATCTTTTACGGACTTTTTTTTCGGTAGCTGAATTAGTCTATCTCACCCTGGATAGCAAGGTATTTTAGGAAAATCAGGATTTTGGTCCAGTACAACAGGCAAAGAGACCGGAAAGCACACGCAATTTACCGACAGAATGCACATCAGTCGATTAGATTAAGAGGGTTCTAATGTGATCCTAACATTCCATTTTTTTTTTTTTTTTCTGTATTCCAGTATTCGCACCCAGGTTTACATTATGATTCTCCGCCATTACAACAACCTATTGTGAATAGTTCCCCAATTCGACTAATGTGGATGGTAGATTTGAACAGAGAACAGAATGCTAAATACCCAGCTGATAGCTGGTGAGGTCCTGCCCAAACACCACATTGAAGACAACGTTAAAAATGCTCGTAAATCTTCGAGAAGACAGAAGGGTGAATGCAAGATGGTGCAATCGACGGACCTCCACCAAGGAATAACAATAAAATACTGCATCAGCAATCTGTTTGTACATTACATTTCGACGGCAGTTAAGACCTTAGTCGACAGCTGGTTACGTGTTTGCAAATGGAAGGGACTGGTGCTAATGCCGTTACGAAATAACTAGGAAACCTCGAAGCTGACCGTACGTGATAGGAGTGTCCTGCAAAGAATCATCAACTCGGAAAGCAGATCGATGTTGACCCAGCAAACACAGATCATTAGTGAGAGGACTGGTACACGTATCAACATCAGATTAATGTGCAAACCGCTGCATTATAATAAATCACTACGGTATAGCAGCTGTTCGGAAGCCAGTAAGCACCCCGACTAACGTCAGAAGATGCCGTCTGGCTTGGTGTAAAACCAGCATTCTTGGACTGTAGACCAAGAATGGCTGTGCATTGTAGTAACGAGTCATGGTACATGACCTACCAGTCTAACTCTGGCTTTGAATGTGGCAGATGCAAGAGAAACCATCTGCTGGATTGTATTCCGACAGGTTTTGGCAGAGACAAGAGGCAACGTCTGCTAGTTTTTTTTTTTTTTTTTTTGACAAACCCATGAATGCTGAGGTGTATACAGACGTCCTGGACACTAATGGGTTACGTACGTTGTGGCGGAAAAGATCCAGAACTCTATCACCAGTTAAACATAAGAAAAGCACTTCGGGTGGATGGAATTTATCCAGTTATATTAAGGGAGGCGGGAAAGCAACTAAGCAAACCCTTAGCCATAATTATGGGAGCATCCTTGGACTCAGGGGAGGTTCCCACGGACTGGAGATGTGCAAATGTATCCCCAATTCACAAAGGGGGATCGAAGAGTGACACGCGTAATTACAGACCAGTTAGTTTAACTCCTGTTCCGGATAAAATAATGGAGTCACTGGTTAAAGATGCATTGCAGGATCATCTAGACAAGACTGCGGCAATAATTCAGACACAGCATGGGTTTCTTAAGGGAAAGTCTTGTCTGACAAATTTGATAGGATATTATGATGTGGTTACAAAGGAACTGGATGCAAAAAATAATTTTGATATCATATATTTGGATTTCAGGAATGCTTTTGACACTGTTGCACATGGAAGACTATTGTACAAATTGGAGCAGAATGGTATTAAGGGTAAGTTGCTACAATGGATAAAAGGATGGTTAAGTGGGAGAAGACAGAGGGTGGTAATCAATGGGTGCTGCTCTTCGTGTACTAATGTTATTAGTGGAGTCCCACAGGGTTCGGTGTTGGGTCCACTGTTGTGTTGTATATTCATCAGTGATATTGATGAAGGTATATCAGGCTTAATGTCAAAGTTTGCAGATGATACAAAGGTTGGCACGGTTGTTAATGACAGTAATGGCAGTGTGCTACTGCAACAGGATCTAGATAATTTGGGCAGATGGGCTAAGAAGTGGCAACTGAAGTTTAACCTTGGCAAATGCAAAATACTGCATATGGGTAGAAGTAACCCTAGAGAAACGTACCAACTGTGTGGTACTACACTTAAGGTGGTAGAAAATGAAAAAGACCTGGGAGTAATTGTGCAGTCAGATATGAAGTTTTCTGAGCAATGCAGACAGGCTGCCAGGGCAGGTCATGGGGTTTTGTCAATGATATATAGGAATTTTTCTAGCAGGGAAAAGGAAGTGATTATCCCTCTGTATAAGGCAATGGTCAGGCCATGCCTTGAGTACTGCGTACAGGCCTGGAGGCCTCATTTTAGGAAGGATGTAGATTTGCTTGAGCGTGTACAGAGTAGGGCAACAAGATTGGTGAGGGGAATGGAGGGAACCTCTTACCAAGAGAGGCTTAAGTTCTTCAAATTGCAGTGGCTGGAGACTAGGCACCTGCGCGGTGATCTGATTGAAGTGTGTAAGGCCTTGAATGGGTTGAGCACGCTGAATTCTGATGGGATCCTTCCACTTGTTCAGATTACGAACCTAAGGGGGCATAAATTCAAATTAAGAAAAGACAGATGTAGAATAGATGTGCGGAAATTTGCCTTTAGCCAGCGGGTGGTTAATTGCTGGAACAAACTTCCATCTGTCGTTGTGGAAGTTGATAGGTTAAATAAATTTAATGAGGAACTGGACAGGCATTTGGAGGGAATGGTGTGATTTTTTTTTTTTTTTTTTTTGGCTGATGCTGCATAAACTCATACACTTGCTTTCTTGCATCCGATGCCACTACTACTAATACTACTACTACTACAAAGCTTTATTTCACTGTGTGCGCTGCGACGGACTAGTTTGAGATAACATGAGCGTCAAAAAAGTTCTGCTGGCTAGCCCAGTATCTTCACTTCAGTTCTACAGAGAACCACCTCTGGAATGAATTGGATCGCCGGGCAGTCGCCGCTCTCATGGCCGAATGGCAGATAATATCGGAGGCCATTTGCAAAAAGCTGGTGGAGAATATTCCATAGTGACAGAGCGGTTCCCGTAAAGGCTAAAGTCGGATTTCAGCAGAAGTTTGCAGTTTTCCAGTAAATAAAGGTGATTTGGAGAAATGTAGGTAGTACTGTACATTGTAATGTTTTGAGGAGGGAGCACCACCGATGGTTTCTCACAACTGCGCCATAAGTACCCTTGTGAAGTATACATTACTTTGTAAAAGCATTGTGTTGTACAGCGTGGCGATAATTAAAGTATCCAAATTCGGAGCTCTCTGTAGCTCTAAGTAATAAGTGCAATTCCACCAAAATTAGTAAGTGAACTATTCAAGGAATTGGGAGAAGGATCCAGTGGAAAAAAAAAAAAAAAAAAAATCCAAAATCTGCCGCTAGGGAATACTATGGCACTGTACAAGAGGAAACACATTGTTATTAGCCATATGGTGCAAGGAAGCCTGAGGCTTATGCTGCAACAGCCAAACAAAAATTTATTTACCCTGTGACCTAGAGAGGGAGAGTGAGACAGAGAGAGAGAGGTAGAAGGAAATCGCCAAGAAGAGAAGAATGATGATATACGCCTCAGGACCCTGGGTGTGCCAAGCCCATACTCACCAGATGTGAGCCCCTGGGGTGATGACAAAGTACCAACAAATAAATAGCTAACGCAAATCATAATGAAATTACAAATCTTTATTTGTGCTCTTTACAAAAAAAAAAAAAAAACAGAAAGAAACTGAACTGAGCTGAGCTGCCCGAGGAAATGGTTTCACAGCTCCAAACTCACTCACAGTTTATTCCCGATTGGTCGATGATCTCGCTGATGGTGGAGTTGGTTTTCGATGTGATTACCATTGTTCTGGACCAGAAATTGCATTCGATACACAATGTGCGCCACTGAGGAATGCAACATCTCTGGAGTAATGTTTCCTATATGTTGCGTTACTTCGTCCTTTAAGACAGCCAGGTTAGGAACACTTCCTCGATAGACATTGGCCTTGAGGTGACCCCACAGCCAAAAATCACACGGTGTAAGGTCAAGTGAACGTGGTGGCCATGCAATGGGAAACAAATGACTAATGACTCTTTCTGCAGTAAAGTGATGTTGGAGAAGGTGCTGTACTGGTCGTGCGATATGAAGAGGAGTCCTATCTTGCATAAAAATTGTCTCATCCAGGAATCCTCTTTGCTGCAGTTGAGGAATAATGTTAACAGCAAACTTACAGAATACGCTTGTAATGTTCGCGTTGTGCCTTTATAGCTGTCTGCTGCTGGGAAAATTAAATTAACTCAGATTTATGCAAATTTTCTGCTCTCCTAGGTGTCTTATTTTTTACTTTGGATTTTAACTTTAGTGCAATTGTGTACTTTCCGTTTTTTTTTTTTTTTTTTTTTTTTTTGCAAAGAGCACAAATAAAACTTTGTAATTTCATTAAGGTTTGTCTTAGTTATTTATTTGTTGGTACTTTGTCATGACTTTCCTCTTGAACAGCGCCATATTATCCCCTATCGGCAAATTTTGGATTTTTTTTTTCACGGGATCCTTCTCCACAGGCCTTGAATAGTTTACATACTAATTTTGGTGGCATTCCGCTTATTACTTTGAGCTACAGAGAGCTCTGAATAGGGATACTTTAATTATGGCCACCTTGTATGTGAGAAGCATTATGTTGTTCTGGTCTGGCGTTTGGCTGCAGCAAGCCAGGCTAATTATTATTCTTTCTCAGGTCGTGCCATATATATATATATATGGCACGACCATATATATATATATATATATATATATATATATATATATATATATATATATATATATATATAACAATTTTTTAGTTAATTATAATATCAACTAGATAAATTGGAGAATTTAGCATAAAAGTATTAAGGGTGAAAACTATACTCATTAGTTTAAAGGGCCAAGTTTAGGTAACCTAAGTTGGACTTCTTTGTTGTACCCTATAAATAAACGCATTAAATAAAAATAAAATGAAATAGTAAAATTAAAATTATAATATAGCTAATTTTAGATAAGTGGATACATTGAATGGAACGTTAACTAGGGCTAGCTCCACTCAATATATCCCATCAATAATTAGCTGAGGCTATCTGTTTCTGTTTGCATTTGCCAGTTTTTCTATGTTCAAATATACTGAGAATTCACTGTGAATATATAATCAAATTGGCTTAATTACTGTAAAATACCTTACATATTGCAGAAAACTGACAGAATAACCGCTATCCCGACAGATAGCAGTGAAAATTAATAATAATGGAATTGAATAATGAATAATATATGTGAGTACCAACTATTTATTTATGCAGTGAAAAGGAAGGCTTATGCCTAAAATTAAGGCGAATATGAAGAGGAATAAGGATAGTAACAGACCTCAATCTCCCTCTAATTGCTCTAATATATTTTGAGGTATAAAAAATTAGAGTTAGCAAACAAAAAGTAAAACATAGAAACAGCACAGCATTTTATATAGATACTTGTGATTTACCGGGAGCGTAACATATTTTTATATTTGTTATATTTTTATCTTATCCATATATTTTCTAATATATTAGGTATTTTCTATTGTACTTGATTTTATATCTTATTCAAAAGACTTCTAATGTATCAGATAATTTTCTAATCATTATTGGATTTATGATATATTAGGTATTTTAAAATTTCTTCTAATTACATCAAATATCACTACATACTATAATACCAGAATCTTTAGTAAAAGGTCGGGCAGTTGCACTCCCTGTAAATCCCAAATGTCTATATAAAATGCTGTTTCTATGCTTTTGCTTTTTGCTTGCTAACTCTAATTTTTATACCTCAAAATCTATTAGAGAAATTCGAGTGAGATTGAGGTCTATTACTATCCTTCTTCCTCTTCATAATCGCCTTAATGTTATGCATAAGCCTTTCTTTTCACTACATAAATAAATAGTTGGTACTCACATATTATTATTCATTTTCAGTGCTATCTGTCGGGCTAGAAGTTATTCTGGCAGTTTTCTGCTAAATTTAAGATATTTTAAAGTAATTAAGCCAATTTGATTATATATTCACAGTAAATTCTCAGTATATTTGAACATTGAAAAACTGAAAAATGGAAAACAGAAACAGATAGCGTCAGCTAATTATTGATGGGATATATTGAGTGGAGCTATCCCTAGTAAACGTTCCATTCAATGTATCCATATATCTATAATTAGCTAATTCATCCTTTTATTTTTACTATTTTATTTGTTTATTTATAGGGTACAACAAAGAAGTCCAACTTAGGTTACCTAAATACTTGGCCCTTTGAAAAAATGAGTATAGTTTTCACACCTAATACTTTTATGCAAAATTCTCCAATTTATCTATTTGGTATTATAATTAACTAAAAAATTGTTATATACAGACAGATGTAATGTACAATCATAAATTTGATGGAATTAATCTGTTCTGCAAATCTTTTTCTTTTTCTAATATCCTTTTACATAACTTCATATACAGTTATATATATAATAATAATAATTATCTTTTTCTCTTGTGATCAATCAGTCTGTTCTGCGCTCACTGCACTAGCCAACAAAAAATATATTTCTTTTTATAGCTCCAAACGAAAACATGTGATTCTAGAGGAAATAAACGCGCTGATTCCGAAAATCACCATAAAGTCTGTCTCTGGTCTAAATCAAAAGTTGCACCAACGTTTAATGTTAAAATAAAGGGATATGTACGTTTAATTGAAGTCACTCTCGAGGAGCTGTTTATGTTTGGAGGATAGATTTACAACCCTGAGAGCGTGTCACGATCAATTAATACTTGGAAAACCTTGGCACTGCCTACAAAAATGCTCCCCAAAAACGCCAAGTGTGCTCTCTTCAAATTGTAAATTGTTGCATCGGAATTTGAACCTAAGAACCAGAAAACCGAGGCCGCCTGAATCGATTGCTAAAATTAAGAGAATTAGCTTATATCTGTTAAAATAAATCAATTAAAACTGCCGGCTAGATTATGTTAAATTAGCACATTTTGGTGTGATGTAAATCTCTATATACTGTATTTAATGACTGTGGCGTGAGGTAAAACTGTCATGGCGGTTTTCGAAATATACGCATAAATATTGGTTAAAAACAGCATTTAAGTTATTGGAGGTAAAAATCGTGTAGTCTGTATCCCTCGTTACATCCGTCACTTCAGCATTGTACTTGCTTTAATTTTCTGAGGGTTTCTTTACGATAACAAATCCCTTCAAAATATTACAGCGGACGGTTCAATGCTATTGCAATTGGCTAAGTTTTCACAATAATGTTTCGAAATGTTTGGTGAAACACAATCAGTGGCTCTTGACATCTCAAAGGCTTTCGATCGTGTTTCGCATAAAGGTCTTCTAAACAGGTTCCACCTTATGGTTTGCCATCTGTTTTTTTGTAATTGTTTATCCTGTTTTCTCTCTGATCGCTCGCTGAGGGTGATGGTAGATGGCTCCCTGTCTTCTAACTTCTCCATTAATCCTGGTGGCACCCCAAGGTTCAGTTCTTTCCCCCACTCTTTTCATCTTGTATATTAATGACCTTCCATTGACTGGAAATTCTATCCATAGTTTTGCCGAGGATAGTACATTGCATCCCACTTTCCATTTTGAAAAATCTTGCCCTGCTCAATTAGCTTCAACTTCTCGAATATCCGTCACCAATTCCTTCAATGACGATCTCCAGCAAATTCTTCAGTGGGAAAAAGACAACTTAGTAGATTTCAATCCTTCTAAAACTCAGTCTTGTCTTATATCTCGCAAAAAGGTATCTTCTGTTCCTATGCTGATCTTTGGTGACACTCCGATTTCTAGGCAATATGATATGTCACTTTAGGGGATTACCCTGACTTCTAATCTCTCTTGGCACAAGCACATTACAAATATTGCTTCCTCTGCATCTAAAAAATTTGGTTTTCTCTTTCCCTCTCGGCGTTACTTTTCTTCCAAACAGCTGCTCACTCTGTATAAATCGAAAGTCCGCCCTACCATGGAATATTGTTCCACATGTGGGGTGGTGCCCCCAAAACCTCTCTCAGGCTTGTAGATTCCATTCAGAAGAGCGCAGTTAGGTTAATTAATGATTCATCTCTAACAGAGTCTCTCCACTCGCTGCTCATAGACGTACAGTTTCTGCTGCATGCCTCTTCTTCAGCTACTTCCCATGGAAGTAGCTGAAGAAGAGGCATGTTCTTCTGAATTGGCTTCTATAATTCCCGCTCTCTCTTTCAAAACAGTCCGAACACGTGCCCCCTACCAGCCAATATCCATTTACTGTCCAACTCCAAACTCAGAGAACCAACTTTTCATCTTCCTCGTTTATTCATTCAACTGCCGTTTTCTGGAACAACCTTCCTTCATACGTATTTCCTGAAAATTACAATCTACAGAAGTTCAAGTCCAATGTCAACAAATATCTTCTTTCGTCTTCTCAACCTTCAACCCAAGCACGGTACTAAGTACTATAGGTTCTAACACCTCTCGTGTTTGGGGTTCACATAAAAAAAAAAAAATCTACTTCGTCGCGATTGATCTTTTATCCCAAGAAGAGACTTATTTACTGATTCCATTTCCCTGTAAAATTCGAACTTAATTTCTCCTCACCTACTAAAACCCTGTAAGATACAGAATGTATTCTTTCCGTCCCTATTAAAATTTGCATTTTCTTATTAACTTCTTACCCTCTATTAAATTTTCTTTAGCCTTCATATATATACATACATCATATACTTATATACATGTGACATTTGCATCTTACAGTAGAATAGCTGTCCTTCACACAAAGTGCGGAAAAAACCTGTGTTCGAGTTCACTCGACGACGGAGTAATTTTGTATGCCTTTATTTACAACGTGGCTGAGTCTGTCTCCGGCGAGGGTATGGAAGAAAAACCAGGAATCTCGGGTTTTTCTTCCAGAGACAAAATCGACCACAGAACACTCGCAATATGGCCATATTTGCCGATGCTCTTAAAACCCTGTTACAAAAACACCCACAAGAAGAGATTTTTCAAAGTTTGAAAGATCGCGCGTTTTCGTTATTCCGGAAGGGAGAAGGCTTCTCATTACTGTAGTCGAATAGCCCGTGTGGTCTTTATACTGAACGAGGCAACACGTCATCGCACCACATCACACAATTTGTTTGCATCTATTTGCATTTATTCGCATTTAATTGCATTTCTTCTTTCTGTGACTGCCTTAACCTAAAGGTTCGTATTTATTTTGGCCAGTGTGTGTATAAAACGCAATTTACCATTATGCTAGTTGATGCAATCTCATGTTCTAATAGTCTACTGTGTTTTAATAATCTCATTCACTATGGAAATAATATAACTACTTATAATCACAATGCCAGCTGTCCAAATTAAAATACTCGTATCACAAAAGACGTACAAGAATGAAAACCCAATTATTTGTGTTTTTGTTTTATTATCATGTTTTTATTAACATCATATGCCTGCCTGCATGTTATGGCGTGAACGTTGTGAATATATAGGGCGTCTCAAAAATATTGGAAACGTCACCGTAAGTCGATACACGGCGCTGTTCATCAGTTCGCGAGAGGGAAAATTTCCGGTTTACTCATTCAAGCAGTAGTCGCAGCACGAAGAGCATGCATCGATAATCGAACTGTGAGCTGGCAGACATGCAGTGTATGGATTAGCAGAGGATCCACACGATGTGCGCCCCCATGCGGCACAACATCGCTTCGCAATAAATGTGTGGGCAGGTATGGTCTGTGACTGCTTAGTCGGCACATACCTGTTACCATCCCGCATGAACTCCGCTAAATATCGGATCTTACTTGAACAAGTTCTACCAGGGTTACTTGACGATGTTCCAGCAAATGTGAGACGCAACATTTGGTTTCAACACGACGTTCGTGACCATTTTAATAGGCGTTTTGGTCATCGAGGGATTGACCGTGGTGGACCGGTTGCCTGGCCCCCACGCTCACCTGATTTATCGAGCCTTGATTTCTTTCTGTGGGGCCTTCAAATCTATCGTGTATGAATCGTCTGTGGAGACGGAAATGGATCTCGTGGCGAGACTCGTCTGCGCTGCTGCTGCTGTCAAATAAACTCAAGATGTATTCGACAGTGTCCGCCAATCCATGCTGCGTCGGTGTCAGGCATGCATCGCGTTTCATGGTGGAACCTTCGAGCATCTGTTGTAACATCGTGAAATGCATCGATCTCGTACTCCCTTGTTAATATTATGTCAAATAAATGTTTGCCACTAATGTGTCATTGTCTTGTGTCATTTCTGCTTCTTGTGCCTCTGCTACTACTTTCCCGTGACGTTTCCTGTTATGGGTTCCCATGCGATTCACATTCCATTAGTTGTTACCTACCTCCCCTAAACGTTTGTACCAATATTTTTGAGACACCGTGTATATATATCCTTGTCCTCTGTATCTGCTTATTGGACATATCGCTGAAAATTGCCCGTTTTCAGTGGTGTGGGTTCGATTCCCTTCTACAAGCGGAAGAATTGTTTAGGCTATCTAAGTGTGGACTGTATTTAAACAATTTCGAGCGTTGGGAGCAAAGGTTTTCAGCCCACAACAATATGCTAATCAGTCCTGGAATGCAAACCTTGTACAGAAAATGGACAGTTGTCCCACACTCGGATTGTGCACCCAGTGAGGAAATCGGAGATAAAACAATAAAGAAAGACAAAGACCAGTGTGAGTCAGCGATTTATCTGCCGTTTATCTGAACAACAATTTTTTCAGATGAGCGATAGATATAATGACTTAATCGCTAACTTAATTCACCTAATTTTCTTGAAAACCACAAAAATTCCAGTCTTCTTGAAGGCAAACATGTTATAGTGACGTCATCAACAAGCGTGTTATCTACCACTTAAATCCAATGATATTTATATTGCACGCAATATAATGTGGACATGAGTAAATAGATTTCTGTGTGCTCTCTCAAAGTGTTAGAGATTTATCCTGCGAAGCCAACGTTCCCGGTAGTGCTGAGTTTCTGGGGCCAGTATTGCGGCTTGCTGTAAGAAATTCCCAGACAGATTACAAGGTAAAATCATCATCATTTTAACGGAAAGTGGGAACGTTTACAATTTCATTGGTTCGTTCTAGTGCCAAGGAGGGGTGGGTAGAATCCGCCTGGAGAAAGGTTCTTTCGGTGGGGAGAATTCGACAAGTGGGCAGTGAGTCGGGGAGAGCAGACGTGTTTTAAGTTGACTCTCGTCGCTTAACTGAAAATTATAAATATCAGGTGTCTGGAAGAGAAAATTTTTGTTTTAATTTTTTTCCAATTTAATTTCTGTAATTTTTTAAATTTTATTTCATTGATTTTTTTGGAATTAATTTCTACAGTATTTTGTAAGTTTAAATTCATTCCGGTAACTTCGGTCGCCTAATTTTAACTTCACTAGTGGATAAAGTTATGTTAACAGCTTAATTTCTGTAATACTTTGTTAATATGAATTCTGATATATATTTTTAATTTGATTTCTGTAATACTTGATTAACCTAAATGTTGTAATACTTGATAAATTTAAATTTTGTAATCCTTCTTAAGTTAAAATTTCACCTAAACAATAGTTGTTACGAAATCCACTTACAACACCAACTCCAGGGACATTGGGACTGAAACTGAAATACCTGCGGGCATTTCCAGTGTGAGTCACAATTTCGTCGTTCGTCGAATACGTGCTCAGAACACTTACTGTGGTAGGTCTAGTAAACAAACCAAGCTCAAGTGACAGTTCTTTTCTTTGTACCCGAAGTAGGAGTGTACTAATCTCAAATTAAAATTTGGTACATTACGAAAAGAATTTGAATCACTGAAGAAATGAGCTCTTGAAAGAAATATAACTGAGAGCTGGTCAGGTAATCAAGTATCTCGCGACCTGCCAATGATGGCAGGCCACCGCAGATTCGAGTACTATAAAAGAATAGTCAAATGCATACGGCTCTGCTTGAAGACTTGGTTTCATTGGGAGGTTTCATTGATTTCATTGTAATGAGGGTCATGGAAACGGGTTACGTTACCTTTTTTGTAATAAAGATAGCTGGACCAGAACCAGGGGAAGATTTCCAGAAGCAACAATTCATGGTGCTACCAACAGATTTTCTGATTTTAAAAGGTGTAAACGGATTTTCTTACTCATGAGTGAACTGAAGATATTAAGCGAACTCGACCTCACCATATTTTGGACAAATATAGCACCATGCGGGAAAGATGCCGCGAATTAGGTCATTAGGTTATGCGTCTATAAATTTGTCCAGGCACGATAGTAGTGACTATAAGCTGAAAGCCTTGTGGAGTAACACAACTCCAATCAAGGAGTCTACAAAGCTCTGGAGGGATGACTTTTATTAGACAGTATCACTAAGGATATCTTAAGGGTTCAGAGAAACTGCTAGTTAGGAGGGAGAAGGATAATATAGATCCCCATTTATCTGATGATATCGGTCAGAGTAATGCTTGCACTCACCTCAAGAATTCTTGTCTGTTGTCGCAACAGCTAATGTTGGCAAGATGCTCTGAGGGTACTAATCTTTCAAATGATTGGGAGGAATATTAGCATTAGCATTAGCATTAGTAGAGGCATATAATGCAAGAAAGCAAGCTTATTCAGCATCAGCCAAAAAAAAAAAAAAAAACACCACTCCCATTTCACCCCTCCGTTCGTTCGAAATACCTGTCCAGTTTAGGCTTTAAATTTGTTTAGGCTATCAACTTCAACAACAAGTGATGGAAGTCGGTTCCACCAACCAACCACCCGCTGGCCAAAGGCAAATTTCCGCACATCTATCCGACATCCGTCCTTCCTCAATTCGAATTTATGCCCTCTGAGGTGATTATTCTGAGCAAGATGAAGAATCCCATTGGCATTGAGCATGCTCAAGCCATTCAAAGCCTTATACACCTCTATCAGATCACCTCGCCGGTGCCTAGTCTCCAGACTCTGTAATTTGCAAAACTTAAGCCTTTCTTCGTAAGAGCAACCCTTTGTTCCATTCACTAATCTTGTTGCCCTTCTCTGTACCCGTTCCAGCAGCTCTACATCCTTCTTGAAATGAGGCCTCCAGACCTGTACACAGTACTCAAGATGTGGCCTAACCATTGCCTTATACAAGGGAATAATCACCTCCTTAACCCTTCTAGAAAACTTCCTGTATATTATTGACAAGACACCATGAGCTACTCTTGCAGCTCGTCTGCACTGCTCAGAGAACTTCATATCTACCTGCACAAAGGTCCTTGTCATTCTCCACCACTGTCAGTGTAGTACCGCAGAGTTGATACGTTACTCTGGGGTTACTGTTTCCCATATGTAGTACTTTACATTTGTCAATGTTAAACTTCATTTGCCACCTCTCAGCCCATCTGTTCAACCTTTCCAGATCCTGTTGCAGCAGCATAGCGTCAGTAGTGTCCTTAACAACCCAGCCAACCTTTGTATCATCTGCAAACTTGGACATTAAACTTGATATCCCATCATCAATATCATTCATAAACACCGAAAACAACAACGGACCCAACACTGAACCCTGAGGAACTCCACTAATAACATTAGTCCACGTTGAGCAGTGTCCCTTGATTACCACTCTCTGTCTTCTGCCACTCAACCATCCCCTTATCCATAGCAGCAATTTGCCTCCAATGCCACACTTCTCCAATTTGTGCAGCAGTCTTCCATGTGCAACAGTATCAAAAGCCTTTCTAAGGTCCAAATATATAATATCAAAGTTATTCCCTGCATCCAGTTCTTTTCTGACTACATCATAGTATCCAATCAAATTGGTCAGGCAAGACCTGCCCTTAACAAAACCATGCTGCGTCTCAGCTATAACTGAATTCTTGTCTAGATGATCCTGCAGTGCTTCTTTAACCAGTGCCTCCACTAATTTACCTGGAACAGAAGTTAAACTAACAGGTCTATAATTACTTGTGTCAGCCTTTGATCCTCATTTGTGAATTGGGGTTACAATTGCACATCTCCAGTCTATGGGTACCTCCCCTGAGTCCAAAGAAGCTCTCATAATTATGGCTAGGGGTTTGCTTACTTCCCTTGCTGCCTCCTTTAATATAACTGGATAGATCCCATCCACCCCAGGTGCCTTTTTTATGTTTATCCTCAACAATCTCTCCTCCACTTTCCTCTCAGTTATTACAAAATCATCCAGCTCACTGCCAATGTTTACTTTACCTACATCATTCTCCTTCCTGAATAACTTCTCATGCGTGAATGTAGTTGCAAAATACTCGTTTAGATTGTTAGCCACCTGAGCAGGATCCTCAACTGTGGAACCATCAATATCCAGTGGACCAATCTGATTCATCCCTTTCCTTCTTGAGTTTAAATATGTAGAGAACTCTTTTCTGTTTTTCTTTGCATCCTTTGCCAAGGATTTTTCGTAGTCTGCCTTTGCCTGCCTAATCTTCTTTGTGACTTGGTTACAGACCAACTTATATCTATCATAGGCTTCCATGTCACCCATTAATTTGTTTGTATCCCATGCATTTTTCTTCTCTGCCACATGTCTCATTAGTTCATCTGACAACCATTTAGGCCTAAACCTTGAACAATATTTCTTGGTTGGTATGTAAAGCCTGGTAGCCTCCAAGATTAGTTTCTTGAATGCTTCCCATTTTGAGTTTGCTGTTGGTAACATCATCAGTTGGTCCTACTGTATAGAATTTAAATACTGTCACAGACCATCATAGTAGCCTTTACGAAAACAAAACCCTTCCCTTTACCTCTGATGGTAGTTACCTCCTTGAGTAAATCCCACTTCAACACACTGTGATCACTGCCACCTAGTGGTTCATTTATCTGCAGATTCTTAATGCATGAAGAATCACTACTGATAATCAGATCAAGGGTATTGCTCCCTCTTGTTGCCTTACGAACATGCTGATGTAGAAAACAATCATCCAATAAATCCACAAAAGCCTTGCTAGTGTGCGAGTGACCAACCCACAAATTCCAGTCAATAACTGGGAAATTAAAATCCCCCATTATAAGACTCTCTGATTTACTGGCCCACTCTATTTCCCTGTACAATATCTTATTATACTCACCAGAGTCATTAGGCCTATAGCACACTCCTACTCTCAATTTTGATCTCCCTATGCTTATGTCACACCAAACTGACTCGACACTGCCCTGTCCATCGCTGTCGACTGGCTTCACTTCCTTGGACTTTATGTGTTTCGGAATTAATAGCATAACCCCTCCTCCCCTCCTGTCCTGTCTATCCTTTCTAGACACATTGTATTCCCCAAATTCCAGTTCTGCATCCCTTATATCTGTGTGACACCACGTCTCTGATATCCCAACAATATCTGCTTTTGATGTTTTGAGCAATACCTCAAATTCATCAAATTTATTTACCAAACTCCTAACATTGGTGTACACGCAGGTATACATGCACCTGTTTCTATTCTTAGCTACCCTAACACAACCCATGTGTTTACTTGTACCACAATGGCTCCCAGCAGTCTCTGAAATAACATGCATCTTGTTTTTCAGGCTTCTGCTCATTCTAATAGAAGCAGTGCAAGAATCACTTCCACCTCTGCCAGTGGCTACTGTTAATCTATAAGTCCTTGTATCCCCCCAACTAGCAGTTTTCCGACCCACCTAACACTGCCTCGACAGCATCAGCAAAAATTCTTGCACCCTTTCTATTTAAGTGTATCCCATTCCTGTAGAAGCAATCTCTCCTGTTAACAAGTACAGTCCAGGCTGAAAAAAATTCTACCCCTTGAGCCTTGCACAATCTTTCCAGGGCCGAATTGATCGACAAGGCTCTCATCATATACTCCCTCCTATCGTGTCTGGGCAGAATTTCAGACACTTTCAAATTCAACCCTAATTCTCGGCTTTTTTTTATGTTGAGGAAACACCTAAATAACCTCAAGGAATGTGTCGGGGTTAAAACTGGGTCTATACAGTATTGTCAGAATTGCCAATAAATAAAGTGGCTGAATTCAAATTCTTGGTCAGGGCAATTAATCCTGATCTATTAGGACTAACAGAAATGTAGTACACCCGGAAATTGTGGATGGAGGATTCCACTATGCTATGTATAATGCATTAAGGAAAAATAGTGATGATAGAAGAGTCTATTTTACGGTGACCCGATATAAACGTGGGAAGAAGGCGCAGATAAAGAAGAAGAGTGATGATAGAAGAGGTGGTGAGGTCCCGCTTCTTATCAAAAGCATCATGAGCGCGAAAAGCTCTTTTGCTTTGTCACAAGTTACGTCTGATCGCATAGAATTTGTGTGGTTCGAGTTAGTTGGAAGCAATAGTATAATAAGAATAGGAGTAATCTACAGGCAAGAATATTATTAATAGTATGACGAGAGTCTTTACATTCGGGCGGAATCAGCAAGAAAGAAAGGGAGAATATCTTATTATATGCAGAGTTCAATCTGCCCCTAATTAATTGGAATAAGTTGAAGGAAAACTCACCATGGGAAAAGAAACTTTTAATAAAATGATTATTATTTATCTCAGCATTCTATAGAAAATACTAGTAGGAGAATACTCCTGACCTCATCATTACTCACGAATCAGATGACACCACTGGACTTAAGATTGAGGAACCATTAGCAGGTAGTGATGAAGAGAGCTCTAGTTGGAAGATGAAGAAACATTTTGTAGTAGCTAAGAAAAAGGCACGGTTTTAATTTTAGGACAGGGGTCCATGACAATTTAAGGCACTCTATGGCATCTCTTGTTGGGAAATATGTTGGACAAGAAGAATAGGTGGAATAGGACCAAGGTACGTCTATCAGGTCAAAAAGAAGATGGCGTTGTAGAGCAGATATCATCTTAAAGGGCACAAAATGTGATATTGTTGTAGACGTTGGCACAAATGTTATTAAGAGTAGCCGATATGAGGACTTACTTAACAAGTACAGGGCAATGTTGACAAAAAGTCGCGAGTTAGGATTGAATTTGAAAGTGTCTGCAATTCTGCCCAGACAAGAGAGGAGGGAGATATGATGAGAGCCTTACCAACCAATTCGTCTCTGAAGAGATTCTGAAAGACTCATGGGGTAGAATTTTTCTCTCCGTAGCTGCGCTTTTCAACAGGAGGAAGTGTTTTTACAAACTATGATATTACCAAATTATGATATTAAGGTCCCCCGTAAATGATTACATCTACCCATGTATTTATTTTGTCTGTAAATTGGGCGTGTTCTCTGGTCAATTTACTTGTTTGCTGGACGAAAAAACCAGTTTTGGGGTGGGGGGAACTTTGCTGTCTATACTTGAGACAGACTAACTGAGCCACTGAGTGCAAGACTTGTGGAATTTGGAACGATGCCAGGAGTGGGGAACATGAATCGCAAATTAGTAACACATACAACATACCTGATATCCTTCCTGATAAGGTAGAACATGCGTTGAAGAAAATGAAGCATCAGACCACTATCATTATGGGGGACTTCAATGCTAAGGTTGGAAAAAGACAAAACAGCGCAGAAAGGGGAACTATAGGAAATTTTGGAATTTGTGAAAGAAATGAAAAAGGTGAAAGACTTGTAAAATTTGCAGAATCTCGAGGAATGTCAGTAATGAACACATTTTCCAAGTAAAGGGTGAACAGAAAGTTGACATGGAAGAGCCCAAAAGGATTAACAACTAATGAAATCGACTTCATCCTCATTAACAAAAGATATATCCTGAATGATGTCCGTCCTGAACAAACTAAATGTTGGAAGTAATCAAAGAATGATAAGATGCACACTTGTTAAAGATGTAAGAAAAGAAAGGGGAAAAAAAACTGACTCCAGTAAATAATACTAAGGTGTTTGAGATAACAGAAGAGGAGAAAAAGCAGTATGTACCGAAACTTAAGAACAAGTTTCAGCTTCTGCAGACTCTTCAGGACCAAGATATCAACGAGGAATACTACAACTTTCTGAAAGTGTTAAAAAATACCAAGAAACTTATAGGGAAAAAGAAATCCAAAGAAGAAAAAAATTAGTCAAGAAACACTTGTCATGATGAACCGAAAATGACAAATGTAGAGTAAGATAAACACTGACAAGGATAATATTGAGTATACCGAGTTATGCAAAGCCATTAGAAAGAGACTCAGAGAGGACATAAGAAGATTTAACACAAGAAAAGTAGAACAGGTATTAAGGGAAACAAAGAATTTAAATTAGCAGTCATGAGCAGTAATATAGAGAGACAAATGATACTGATGATGCTACCATCAGCAAATTCTAAATGAGAAGCATTCAAGGAATTAATCGTGGAAGCTACTAGACTTTTCATACCAACTAAGAAATACTGTTCAAGGTTTAGGCCTAAATGGATGTCAGCTGAACTAATGTGACTCTTGGCAAAAAATGCATGGGATGCATCCAATTTATCGAGGGATATAGAAGCCTATGGTAGATATAAACTACTCTTTAATAAAGTCACACACGATGTTAAGCTGCTAATGCAGATTATGAGAAGTCTCTGGCAAAGAAACCAAGGAAAAGTAGAAAAGACGTTTTTGCTTATATTAACAGCAGAAGGAAGGGGTTGAATCAAATTGATTCAGTTAATGTCTTTGGTCTAATTATTGATTATCTCTCTCTAAGGTTTTCTGAAAAACTGAATAGGTATTTTGCCTCTACATTAACGTACCAAAAATTCTTTAGGAATAGGATTCCAGAAGTTTATCAAACTCTGACACTGAGCTAAATGACTGACATATTTATTTATACCAACGAATCAAATTAGATACCATTAATAAGCAAGAGTTCATGGATGTAAAATTGTTGATATTGCTAATTAACTAGAGAGCACAAAATGTGTCATCTGAATTGAAGTATAACGGTTTAAGCAACTTTTATTAATATTGGCCATAGCACTACTCTGTAGTTGTTAATACAGATACCTGTTTTCTTGATACTCTCTAAACATTTTCAATTAAACCATTTCTATAAACATTTTCAATTTCAATAATTCTGAATTAAGGTGTCAGTTTTATAATTGAACAAATGCAAATAAAAGCTATTTCAATTTATATTAAAATAGTAATTTCAGTAAACATTATAATTACAAAATAATATTGAAATAATTACAAAATAATATTGAAATAAACTTCAACATTATGTTGTAATTGTCACTGTTTCCAAAACTTCTATTCGTTTATTAATTTCAACTAATGATTCTTCATGGATCATGTACCGATCATTAAGAAAAGCATATAGAACTTCTTTGATAGTAAAGCTATTGAATCTTGTAACATATTTTCTTCTGAATTTAGTCTGATAAGAGAGGTTAGTATTGTTTTACTAATGTCTTCCATAGCTTGTTCCAGTTTCACATACCTGTTCTTTCCATTACTGCTTTAATATTTTGGATTTGACTTAGGAGATCAAAGAGACAGGTTAGAAGAGTTAACATCGACTCCATATATGGTAGAATATCCAATATTGTTAAAGATAACTCAGGCTTTCGTTTTGTAACTGGAGATCGCTGTTATGATCAATAAATCGGAGAGGCCTGCGAGAAGGAAGTAAGCCAGTTTATGTTTGTCTTTCCCTCTTTTCCAGACACTGTTCAATGGCATGTACAGGAATTTCGTTCAAACACCTCGACGAAGACCACTTTCTTCATGAAAAGGACCTTGAGAAAGCAGTTCAGGAAATGTTGGAAAACCCTCAAAGAACAAATTCCTATGCCAAACAAACGATGGAATTAATACCTGGTAAGTTCTATTGTTTTAAAAAAAGTCATAAATTTGCCACTTCTCTCTGTTATCTAAAGCTATGTTTAATGTAAAACTAAAAATTAGCTCGACTAAATTCATTGAGATAGTATGTACAACTATTCATTATGGATAATATTGTCGAACATGTAGCATTATACTTAGGATATTTTACTCACCTGAAGCTCTCTTAGCATGCGAAAATTTATTTTTATTTTGTTACACAGAGCATTAATAAAACTACAATAAATAAATTAGCTTTCGGCTGGGTGCCTTTCGGTGGCAGCCTTCATCGGATTAAAATACTTGAATGGCAGTTGGAATAGAGATGCACTGCCAGGATGGTGCGTGAGGCACGTGGTTAATTGTTTGTTGATGTTTGTGGCTGTGACGTATGGTGGTGACGTGGCCAGCGTTTGTCTATGGATAGAATTACTGACTCTGTGATGGGGTTAACTTGACAACCACTGTTCCTGTTCAAAGCGGTGTCCGAGCATTTTATATTTAGAGATTCCACCACGACATCGCGGTGTGGGTCGATGTCGTGGTGGGTCGTCCAGACATGTTCGGCGATAGCTGAGTGTTCTACATCTGCCAAACGGATCGCCCTTTTATGTTGTGAGAGACGTTTCTCGAGTCGACGTCCAGTCTCTCCAAAGTAGCAGCTGGTGCAGTCAAGGCGAGAGATGCGATAGACCAAACCGCTCTGTACAAGAGTGGGAATGGGTGTTTTTACGTTGGAGATAAGAGAACGCAGTTTCTTGCCTGGGAGTCGGATGCATTTTATCCCATGCGATCTTAGGATTCTACCGATCTGCTGTGACAGGTTGGGGTAGTATAGGATGAATGCCCTCGTGGATGACTCGTCACTGTTGGCGTTGCTGTTGGTCGTCACGTTGTCGCGTGCTTGTAGATCACACCTGTCAAGGACGTCGATGGGGTAGCCACACCTCGTAAGGTCTACTTTGACTCTGGTGATCTCTTTGCGTCTTTCATCTGCGGAGCTGGAGTGTGTCCAGGCGCGAGTTAGCAAGGTTCGGGCAGTTGAGAGGAGGTGGCCCCGTGCGTGTGCTGACTGGAAGTTGGTAAATTGGCCAGCACACATAGGCTTACGATAAATTAGCCTTACGAGGCTAATTATGCGAGCATCATTAGACTCTGGGGAGATTCCCTAGGATTGGAAAAGTGCAAATGTATCTCCCATACATAAGGGTGGCTCTAAAAGTGAAGTTGGAAATTATCGACCTGTCAGTCTGACTTCAGTAGTAGGGAAAATCATGGAGGCAATGATCAAGGGTGGAATTCAGGATCATTTGGATCGAATTGAAATTCTCAAGGGTACTCAGCATGGTTTCGTAAAGGGAAAATCATGTTTAACAAATCTGGTTCGCTATTTCGGGTCACTCACGAGCTGGATTTAGGGAATAATTTCGACATTGTTTATTTAGATTTCAGCAAAGCTTTTGACTCAGTCCCACATGAGCGGTTGCTTTATAAGCTGGAACAGTTTGGAATCACTGGGAAAATCCTTAGATGGATAGAAGGATGGCTTCAGGGCAGGAGGCAGAGGGTTGTGATAAATGGCTATTCCTCAGATTGGGTTGATGTAAGAAGTGGGGTTCCCCAAGGATCAGTATTAGGACCACTGTTGTTTTTAATTTTCATAAACGACATTGATGAAGGGATAGAGGGCGTGATGTCTAAATTTGCAGATGATGTTAAAATTGGGAGAGTAGTTAATGATCACTGTCAAGCTGAGCTTCTTCAGAGAGACCTAGACAGACTTCAGGAATGGTCAGAAAAATGGCAGCTGTGCTTTAATCCAACAAAGTGTAAGGTATTACACCTGGGAAACAGTAATCCCAAAAAAACTTATTCACTTGGTGGAGTTCAACTAAACCCAGTACTGGAGGAAAGGGACTTGGGTGTTACGATACGGTCAGACATGAAATTCTCTGAGCATTGTAAACAGGTTGCAAGGAAGGCCCATGGTGTCCTATCGATGATCTATCGAACTTTTGCAAGTAGAGATAGGGACGTGATAATCCCATTATACAAGGCTTTTGTTAGACCACACTTGGAATACTGTGTTCAAGTATGGAGACCGCACCTGAAGAAAGACATCGAGCTTCTTGAAAGGGTGCAAAGAAGGGTAACTCGCCTGGTGAGATCGGCAAAAGGGCGTCCTTATGAAGAAAGACTTTAAATATGTGGGTTGCAGAGTTTGGAAACTAGACACCTTAGAGGAGATTTGATTGAGGTGTTTAAGGCTCTGAGAGGCATCAGTAAAATGAATGAGGACAAAATTTTCAAGATTATAAATGATGCTAGAACTAGGGGACATAAATTCAAGTTACGGGGGGAAATGTTTAGATTGGACTGCAGGAAGTTTTATTTTAGCCAGCGAGTTATAAATTACTGGAATAAGTTGCCTTCATGGGTGGTAGAGGCCGACAGTTTGGGGAAATTCAAAGGTCATCTGGATAGTACTTTCGGGTAAGGGAAGCGCATAGGATGATAGGTTTAATTTCCTTTTTATTTATTTTTTTTTTATTTATTAATTATTATTATTTAGTTATTTATTTATTTTTTGTTTTTATCATTGTTTTGTTCGGATTTTTTTTTTTTTTTTTGGCTGGTGCAGCATAAGCCATAGGCTTTCTTGCACCTTGCGGCCTTTACTAATACTAAACGGTCGTCTTCAAGCATGTGTCTTCGCACCGGACAAGTGTATCTAGGTATGGTATAGAGTTGTTCGACTCCAGCTCAATCGTGAATTTTATGAAGGGCGATAGTGAGTTGAGGTGGGTTAGGAGTCGCTGACCTGAGTCTCTAGGGATGACTACGAACACATCGTCTACATCGGTGTTTCCCAACGTGGGTCCCACGCCCCACATGGGGGAAATTTGATTGTTCAGGGGGGCAATTCAAAAATTGCTCGTCTAGAGTTTAAAACAACCGCCTACTATGACTTAACTTGTACAAAAGAAGAATTGTTGGTAAAGTCTCAGTTTATTGCTCATACTGCAACTATCAATCGTACTCTTGAGGCTAGTTATGAAATTTCTTTACTCATTGCTAAATCCGGGAAAAATCATACTATAGGAGAGAATTTAATCAAACCATCAATATCAGCATTTCTTAAAACAGTTCTGGAAAAAGATGACAAAGACATGACAGCTATGCCACTCAATAACAATACTGTTAGCGAAAGAATAGATGAAATGAGTGAAGATATTGAAATACAACTTGTTGGAAAGCTGAAAACGAGAAAATTCTCAGTGCAAATGGATGACTAAACTTTGAGAGACAGTGAAGCCGTACTGATAACTTATGTAAGATATATTGATAAAGGTAATTTTGCTGAAGAAATGTTATTCTGTAAATCATTAGAGAGCACCACTACCTCCAAAGATATATATAATAAGCTAAAAAATTACTTAGATGACAATAATATACCAATGAAAAATATAACCTTGCGCTGCAGATGGTGCTCCTAATATGATGGGCAAGAAAAATGGCTGCTTAAAATTGATGAAAGATGAGAATCCAGAAATGCTTCTTGTGCATTGTGTTAGGGAAAACTTGTGTCTCTTCAAGCTTTTTTGTGAAGAACAAAATGAAGACCATGTGAGACTTTTACTTCACACTGAAGTAAGGTGGCTCTCGAAAGGGAACTGCTTGAAAAGATTTATGGAACTATTTGATACTATTAGTGACTTTTTAAGTGACAAACCTAAAATGAAGCATCTGTTAACGGTCGATGGTAAAGCATTTGTGAGTTATTTAGCCGATATCTTTGAAAAACTAAATATATTAAATAAACAACTTCAAGGAACAAATAAAACTCTCGTCGATGCAAAAGCGAAGACATTTAATAAATAATAAATAAATTTTCTGTTTATACTCCGGGACGACCAAACGGTCAGAGGAGTTAGGTTTCATTACATTTATTAAATTATGTCAAAAATATATTTGTAAAAAAAGTTTGAACAGTTTCGTTGTCTGCAAAAAATGTGAAGTGACTGATACCGCTGTATTTGTTATTGTTGATCATCTGAAAATTCTGTCCGATGATTTAAAAGAAAGGTTTTTTGATTTTAAACAAATTGATTTTCCAATCTGGATGATGCAACCAATGTTAGTGGATTTGTCTGATGTATCAATGCAGTACCAAGAAGAATTCTTAGAAATGCAAAATGATGAGTCAGTTAAAACTTTATTCAATATAAAAGAAGCGATGGCATGGCTTTGTGATGAAACAGAAATAAAATACCCAAATTCAACCAACTTTGCAAGAGAGCTATTGTTACCGTTTCCATCTTCATATTTAGCTGAATGTGGATTTAGTTCCATAAATGATTTGTTACTAAAGAAAAGAAATCACTGGATATCACAATATCTATTATATATTTTGAAAATTTACTTCCTATTTTTTTCTTAATTTTTCCTAATGATTTCTTCCTAAAACCTAAGTCTCGTGTCCTGAACAAGTTGTAATTAGGCTTCATTTAGGGAATAATTCAATTTTTGAATATAAAAAATATATACTGTATATCGGTGTTTCCCAACGTTACATAGGGGGCATCAGAATTTTAGAAAGACTTAGGTGGGGCATGGTAAAAAAAAGGTTGGGAAACACCGGTCTACATAGTCACACCAAAAGGCGATGTGATCTGGTGCGTGTGTAAACGCACGTCCCTCTAACTCCTCCATCACGATGTTTGCTGTGACCGAGCTGACAGGGGAACCCATGGCTGTGCCATGTATCTGCTGGTAGATCGAGTCATTAAACATGATTGCACCCCCTGTTAAGCACAGTCTGAGGGCGGCGAAAATGTCATCAGGCGTCAGTCTAGTTCTGCTGCTAAGGGCTCCGTCATTATCCAAGAGTTGTTTTGCACAAGAGATGGCAAGTTCCACTGGGATGGAGGTAAAGAGTGATACGACATCGAACGATGCCATGACTTGATCTTGCGAGATGGATATAGTGCGGATCCTTTCTATGAACTCAACACTGTTGGAGACGGTGTAGGTGGTCTTGCCAACTAGAGGAGAAAGAAGTCTCGAGACAAATTTAGACAGCTCGTAAGTCGTGATACACAGCAGGATACAATAGGTCTTAGTGGTGTGCCTTCTTTGTGCACCTTCGGCAGGCCGTAAAACTGTGGGATCTGACACCCGGAAGCACGGAGGTGATTACGGGTTGACTGTGTGATTTTCTCTTGCTTCAGCCAAGTGTTGATGAGGATATTCACCTCTGACTCCCATCGTTCCAAAGCCCTGTTGGGGTTGATGGTTAAGGGTTTGTAGACGGTAGTGTCTCGTAAGAGCAGTAAGGCTTTCGCCATGTAATCAGTGTGGTTCATTACAACCGTACGACGGCCTTTGTCCGCCGGTAGAATGACGATGGATGAATCCCGTTTCAGTGCCTTGAGGGTAGAAATCTGTATACGGCTGAGGTTTGAAGAGACGAGGCGGGCATGGTGTAGAACTGCCGCAATCTTTAAGCGGATTGCGTTGGCTACATCTTCTGGGAGGCGTGATAAGCTTGCTTCCACACCCAAGGCGATGTCGGTGATCGGTGGGTGCTTTGGAAGAACGGCAAATGTCATGCCAAGGGTCAATAAGTTTATTTGTTCTGCAGATAACTGCTTGCTGCTTAGGTTCAATACGAAATCCGTGCAATTTGTGAGAGGGGTATTACGCTGGCGCCGAAATTGATGGGATTCATTGATTAAAGTATTGAACTTACGTTTCTGTCGGGCACAATAACGATCTGATTCTCTGACGGCCTGGTAGCATAAAGTATTGATTACCTTGGTGTAAATAGGATCGGGAATCAGAGCCTTAAGGTCGGCAAGTAGGGCTGCTTTGCTCGCTGAAGCACGTTGTATGTCACGATGGAGGCAGCCGATCCATATGCGCAGAGTTCTGAAGCCGAAGTTCCGACAGGCACGTCCCATACGCTCATTAGGAAACGGTTGTTTGTAGCGAAACCCTTTCGGTATAATCCAGTTAGCTTTGCATCTATGTGCAAACCTCAGGTGTTGTCTGCTACGGGCTATGAAGATAAAATCTTTCTGGAGTCTCACGACCATATCATATGTTGGTTGGCCAAGAACAGTCCGTACATAATAAAAAATCTTTCTCTTTGTAAGAAAATTAATCGGAGAATTTCAGTGAAACAGAATATAGACATAGAATGCTCGGGTCAGAGATAGCAAAGATATTCGGGATATTTAATTAATATTTTTCATAGTGTCCTATTGATGATTTATCGAACAATTTATTGATTTACCTGTAGGGATAGAGAGGTCATAGTTCCATTGTGCACCATCATAAGCTACTTCACAGCCTGAGAAATACATGTCAATGCACTATACTGCAGAGCCAACCTCCTGGTTCACAGCAGCTGTCCCCAAGGCTCGATACTGCGGCTTCTCCTTTGGATTGTCGTACTTGACGACTCCCTCACAACTAACCTGAATGAAGTTATCTCCACAGCCTAATCAGATGACGTTATCTCGGCCGTGGCTGCACAACTAGAAAATTCTGCAAATCGGACTCACTCGATACAACAAAACTGCACAAAGCATCATAATCTTCACAGCTATTCAATGAAGACCGATTCCATCTTACTGAAAGGCTGCCTCAGGAGAGCTCCGCAAATTCTTCTTCTTCTTTAATGCTGCCGAATGGCGTTTGCGAATTCGTTTTGATATTGTTCTCTGTCTAGCGCTGCGTGTAGAATTTGTGCTGTTGTCATGTGAAACCAGGTGTTGATGTTATCTAGCCATGCCATTTTCGGTCTGCCTGGGCGTTTCTTGCCTTCGATCTTTCCCTCCAGGATGAGTGGTAGTAGGTGATATTTTTGTTGGTTCCTAGCGATGTGACCCAGGTATTTGCATTTCCTGCTGATGATGGTTTTGAGCAGGTCCCGTTCCGTGTGCATGTCCTGCAGGACCTGTGCGTTGGTTATCTTGGCTGTCCACGGAATTTTCAGCATTCTTCGGTAGAGCCACATTTCGAAGGCCTGGAGCTTTTTTGTAGTGGCTGATGTTAGAGTCCAGGTTTCTACACCGTAGAGCAGTATTGGCCAGATGTAGCATTTCAATGTGCGTAATTTGAGCACGATGTTCAAGCTTCTGTCGGTGAGGAGGGTTCTCCATTTGGTGAATGCCTGTCTGGCTTGTTCAATTCTGCTTTTGATTTCGGCCTCATGGTTCAGCTGGTCATCAATGAGCACTCCGAGATACTTGAAGCGGTGTATTTGCTCTAATTTTTCGTTGTTTAGTTTGATCGTGATTTTGCTTGCAGTCCTGCTGACCTTCATCACCTTTGTTTTCTTTTTGTTGATTCGTAGCCCCCATGCTTGGCTTTCTATGTCCACTTCGTTCAAGATGGTCTGTAAATCTTGTTCTGAATCCGCTATTAGTGCTGTGTCATCGGCATATCTTAAGTTATTGATGTAGTGTCCGTTAACGTTTATGCCGATGTTCTTGTCAGCCAGTGTTTGGTCAAAGATCATTTCCGAATAGATGTTAAAAAGAATAGGAGATAATGGACAGCCTTGCCGGACGCCTTTTTTTATTGGAATTGGGCCTGTCAGATCGTTGTCATAGCGAAGCCGGGCTGTTTGATTCCAGTAGAGAGTTGTAATAAAGTTGATATCATTGTTTTCAAGCCCAAGTTTTCTCAGTCGGTCAATTAGGCGGTCGTAGTCTCCGAAAATTAAGATATTATTTATTTAATCAGGTAAAGAAATGTTACATATACCATTTGACAGCAATAAAATGCTAGGAGGGTAATAGAATTATAAAAGTGAATACAATATCAAGTTTGGCTAAAATAAAATATACAGAGATCAAGTCAATAATTAATTACAGAAGTTAAGACAGATTAGGTCCTGCATATTACTTTAAATACGTTCAGCCTCTGTCCAAGAAGAGTGCAGGGATGCCGGGAAGATGCTACAGGCTCTCAGGATCAAGAGAAGGAGGTAGATTCCGAGAAGATACTGCAGGCTAACAGGAGAAGGAGCGCAGATGCCGGGAAGATGCTACAGGCTGTCACATAGAAAAGGAGCGCATATCATCCTCCAACACAGTAGCCACGTAAGGCGATGAAAGATCTAAAATTGCAGGACTGCCTAGGTATCAGCTAAAACCTTTGATCTATAGGCTTTGTCGACGCAAATCTTCTCAGGGTTGATATTCAGGTCTATGGGGAGTCCAAACGTGTTTGCTGGGAACATATGACTGAGCGAACTGATCTGGTTGAGGGCAGGTCTGATCAAAGATGTCTGCCGGTTAGTTATTCTGCTGTTCTTCATGGGCAGGATGATAAGGCTATCGATGTTAGAGCATCCAGTCTACCTGAAATAAGTTTGGAGAGGGTAATTATGTTGCGAGCGGTGATGATTTGTTTCCAAGGGATCATTCAATGCAGCGAATGTAGTATACCCCTAAAGATAGTAAGGGGATATCCTGAAGTCCTATTGAGGAATCGCAGAAGCCAATACTCAGTCCCCAAGAACTGTCGCAGATAGGTGGAAGGGGCAGAGGACCAGATTTCTGATGTGTAGATTGCCACCGGTACTGCATAATTTCGGACAACTTAGTTATTAGTTTATTATTGCCGTGACCAGCCAATTCCTGTCGAGCAGACCAAAAGGCTGCGAAGAATTTGTTTCTTGCTTCCTTGAAGTGCTCCTGAAAAGACAGGTTCGAATCCCAGACCAGACCTAGGTCCTTGTGACAATTTACAAGTTTAATTTCGTATCCATTTATAGAGATGTGCATTGGATTTATTCGTCTCCTCTTTGTAAACGTCATCTGGACAGATTTTTCGGCATTTAGCTCAAGACCAATGTACCGAAGGAATGGGCTTATCTGAGAGATTTGTTTTGTTGCAGCTCTTTGGACAGAGAGCGCTTGCTCTGGCTGATCTGAATGAATGCAGAGCTTCAGATCGTCAGCGTACGATATCATGTTTTGGAAATTTGCTAGAAAAGGTTCCAAAGCAGCTGCGAACAGCGCTGTTCGCTGTACATGATGGTTGGTTTTATTGACTTTGAGGGCGCTTTCGGTACATTCTGGGGGGAGAGCGCCCTCCATTAAATACAACAGTCAAATATTGTACAAATCGCTTTGTACAATATTTACGCAAGAAGTCGTACTTTTAGATTCGATGTCTTTGTTCTCTGACTCAAAACGTATATATGAGAAGTGGAGGTAGGTTTAACCCGATCCTGAGCCAAAGGACGTAAATACTGCTGTGTCAGTTGAGTAACGTGATTAGCGAGGGCGTCCGTAAGCGCGTTTATCAACTCTCCATAGATCACTTGGCCACTCTTATCGCCATTGCCTTTATCTGAATTCCGTATAGAGTTTTCTGATGTGGTCAGATTTTCCCTTTGAGAGATGTCTCCGGGTGTAATTCCTACACTTTCCTGATTTTCCTGGGTAACTGGACTTTCTGTCTCTTCGCCAGAGGTCATTTTTTTAGTTGTCAGATCTGGTTTTGTGTTAGTTCTCGCGCTGTCACGACAAAAATCACAAGACCATTTTAGTCGCCTTTCTTTATTTAACTTTTTAAATGATAGATCTAGGCAGGCTGTAGAAAAATTACGGCTACATGTACAGCATTTAAAGATGGGCTCAGGGTTCTGGTGACAGATAACGCATTCCTGTGTCATTTTAGAGCTGGTGTCCCTTTCAGATTGCATACTTTAATTTCAACTCGCTTCTACACCTGCCTCTATGGTACGGTTAAATTTCACTTAAAGTAGAATTTCGCTGTTTGTGAAGTTTACAAAGATACTACTCGGGGGTCTACACTTAATCCTCTTGTCTTTATTCTTAGATATCTGCTTCAGGAGGGTTATCTCCCTCGGGTATTAACCCTACTCAGTGCCATGAGTACTTGCTAGTTTAGTGCTTTACTATTGGCCAGTATACATCAGACCATTCTTATGATTTTTAGTCTTGTAAGTAACTGGATAACTACTGCATGTAGTAGTAAACTTAAAACGTAAAAATAATAATTACCTGTTCATTCCTTACATGTTTAAAGTCGATCATATATTCAGGCATCCTCTTAGCTATCCATCAGTATATGACACTATGGGGAAACATTTAATAATCCATACTTTAGAGAACTTTCTTAGAGGAACACAAATCAAGAAAACTATACTATACCCGGGCTTGCACAGACTCGCTGACCATCCGATAGGTTGTAGATGTAAAAGTGCCTGGCACATGGATGACTGGACCTAGTGTATCCCAGCAGAACATCGCCCAAAGCATAACACCACCGCCACTGGCTTTTTTTTTCGTCCCACAGTGCATCCAGGCTCCATCACTTCCCCATGTGGACGTACCCGGCCGCCCACATGGTGCAACAGGAAACAAGGTCCGCTTTTGATGTGGCTACGCAGCCCCATTTTCAGCAGGATTCGATGTACTGTGTGTTGTGGCACATTACTCCCGTTACCAGCATTCCAATTACCGGCGAGTTGGGCCACAGTTGCCCTTCTGTTGCCACGTACCATCCGGGAGAACCTTCGATCCTCTTGAGCAACGATGAGCGGTGGTCGTCCAACACCTCGCCGGCAGTTCGTCGGTTTTCCCTCCCTGGACCACTTGCGGTAGGTAATAACCACGGCTGATCGTGAGCATCCCACCAGCTGTGCCGTTTCGTATATTATCTGATCCACTTGTTTGGCCATTACAATTCAGCCTTTGTCAAATTCGTTTAAGATCGCTGCCTTTCCCATCTGAAGAACAAGAGTAACACTGACTAACGGAGCTCAGTATCCACAAGAACTTATTAACAACATTGTTCTAAGTATGGACAGGCTGTGAAAAGCTTGCAACGACATTAGGGATGGCCGTATGACAGGATGCACCTCGGCTTATGACAAAATACACCTCCCAGTTCTTTTTACCATTCTGAAACACTACTTCGGACGGGGAGATAACTTACTTCAAATTTTGAAGTCTATTTTACTTCTTAGACATCTGTCTGTGACCCACAATGACTTTCAAGTAACTATTGACGTCTCAAGAGAGGCATTCCACAAGGAAGCGTACTGTCAGCTATCCTGTTTGCAGCAGTTTTGGAGCCTTTCCTTGCTCAGAATCCGAAATTTCTCTCCTATACCGACGATCTGAAGTTCTACGTGAGCTCAGATCATAATCATCAGATTCATGATATCAACCAACAAGCTTCTAGGCCGACATTGAGCTTGGAAAGTTATCTTGCCACAATTGGGCTGCATCTGAGCCCTTCCAAATCAGCACAACTGACGATAACCAAGAAGAAAGTCAAAAATGATATCAAAATCTTTGTTAGTGGGGAACCGGTGCAAAAGGTGACCTCTCATACTGATCTTGGGCTCACCTGGGATGTTGGGCTCACATTTCAGCCTCACTTTGCCAAGATGAGGAAGAAGACGTACGCTGCTCTTTGAGCAGTGCGTCAAGAGCTCGTTGGTGTGCATCAGCCAGCGCTGCTTGTTCGGCACATCCTGAGGTGTATTACGCCGATTCCTCTCTATGCTTCGGAAATTTGGTCGTCTGCGTCTGCCTCATACCTTCACAGGTATCTCAGTGTAGAGTACTGGTTGCTTAGATGGATGAACAGGGTGGTAGGCTACCCCCCTAAATATCTCCAGATCTATTCTACAAGCAAATCTGGGCACCAATCCCTGGAGACATATCATCATGACAAAAAATGTCCTCACGCTTGTACGGCTTATAACGGGGCGAATTGATGCTCCATCGGTATCCGCATTAATCTCTGGCCCGAGGAGGGCAAGAGGGGAGCACCCCGACTCCTGTCTCCCTCTGCGTCTTACGTTGTCAAGAATTGATTCCCTGAGGAACATGTTTTCAGCCAATTGTCTTCGGATCTTCAATAAATTTAGGATCCACCCTGATAGGTTCTGTGAAGACAAGCCATGCAGGAAGGAAATCCTCAAGAACTGCTACCATATAATGAATCTATAATCCTCACCTGCTCCTGTACATGACTGACTGTTTTTTTTTTTTTTAAACTAGCCTATTTGTATATGACAAAGACTTTTTGTCTTTATGCAATCATATATTTTGTATATTAGTGTATATTTTGTATATTTAATCTTGTAAAGTCTCGAGTCGAGCACGCATGTACTCTTGTTTATTGTACGTTGTGTTCCTCGCACCTTAGTCTGTAAATATTCACACCCTTCTGGCACAGAACCGTCCCGGGATGACCCAAGGTTTCTTGGGAAATAAACTGATTTTAATAATAATAATAATAATAATAATAATAATAATAATAATAATAATATCTCGTACTGAGAACCACCTCTTTCCTTTGTTCCATCTTTGGCAGTGATGCATCTGTATCATGGCAGCCAGTGCTATGTTGCCATTTTTGAATAAAGCCCCTCTGTACCGTTTTGTTTCCGTTGTTGTGTGGGTGTTGTTCCCTTCATCATTTCTGTACCTCACGAGGTTCCTTTTTGTATGCTTTTCCCATTTCCAGGCCACTCCTATTAGAAGCTACAGATGAAAACCTGACTGGTCCTTAAATTTTGCACACCAGTGTATAATGGCGACACCATTCTATAACTTGTGTTTCATATTGAAAGATTTTGTAATGGGAGTTTAAAGTAATAAAAGGAAAGGCTGAATCGATTAGAGGGTTGTGGTTATGGAGGTGAACTTGTTGAGTAAGTCCAGTGCTGGCGTGATCAGTTTTGAAACTATTATAGTGGTAGTATGCGCGTGTGTTGGAAGTCCTTATTGTACCGTATTTTGCCGATGTGCTCCCAAAGTAGCATGCGTTGACATTTAATCAGATAAACAATATTACTGATGTCGCATATAGGGTAATGGTGTGTTTATTTATAGGCGTTAAACATAGATCCTAATTTATTATACGAATAAAATGATAAGAGTTATATCGGTGTTGGCAAATATTTGACGAAGTTGTCGCGCGAGTCTATAGTGGTAAGGAAGGACAACACTTGATTTTGTTTGTTATCACGGTTTGTGTTTTGTGGATTATTAATTCTCTGTTCGGCAACGGAAATTACGTGATGAATTAGTTGTAAGGGATATTGTCTAGCAATCTAGAAATAAACTTCTTTGTTCTGTTAGTAGATCGTCCATGTGAAGAAAAGTATTTTATGGCATTTTGGATCTGATTATGACGACAGATATTTTAATACTAAGGGGGTGGTGTGATAGTAAAAGAAGGTAAAATTTATTAATTTTAACCAAATTTTTAATCAGGTTTAATCCTATTCCGCTTAAAATCATTTAACAAAGCAGATCAGTCAATAACAAACTTTAAGCTTTCATGCTATTTCTCCCATTAGTCTAATTCTTATACGGTACTTTAAGAGATTCTATTAATCACCTAAAAACGGTTACTGGTAATTTAATACATAAATATTTGTGTCTTTACAAATATTTGTAAATATTTGATCCATATTTGTGTCTGTAAATTGCGTGTGTTCTCTGGTCGATTTGCCTGTTTGCTGGATGTAAAACCCCAGTTTCTGAAGGAAAAACCTTGCTATCTACGCCTGAGACCGACTAACTCAGCCACGGAGTAAAAAAAGCCCATTAAAGTTACTCGGATCATCGACGGGATTCGAACCCCGGCCTTTTCCACCCGTTGTGGAAAAGGCCGGGGTTCGAATCCCGCTTAAAATCATTTGGGGAGGACGGTGACGATACCACTGTGCTACCTGCGCAGACTGCCACTGTGGACAGCCAGAGACGTGGGAGAACCGCATACACCACTGCCAACTATACGAAGACCTCAGTTGCCTCTTAATAACCAGAATACGTTTCTTGCCAATAAACCAAGAACGATATCTCTTGGAGAGCGAGGACAATTATAACGCCTTAGCGCCGTTTGCGCAGGATCTTTTTACTAGAAGGGCCCACCCACAACATCAGTAAGAATTTTCCTACAAACCAACGACTCGTCATCCAGAATAAAGATCCTTAGATGCCTCAACCAAACAAAAACCTAAGAGCTACAATCTGAAGAACAGCTAATTGTTAACTTAACCTGGATTTGACCACTGGCTTAAACTGGAGCCATAATCTGAACTTGACCACTCACACGGACGAGACAACATCATCATTAGCGATATGAATTGGGTACCCTCACCCGATTCACTTTCCATCCCTTAACTTGGCAGGGGGATGGTTACTCTGTACTATTTCTCCCCCTGCCACTCCCTATCTTCGCCTGGTGAGACATGGGCCTTCCTCACCGACTTTTGGGGTTATCTTCACTACTGACCACATATTTCTGTCTCTCACCCCCCAGTCTTCAGTCTCCATTCCCTCTCTAGCTATCTAACGACTAGTGTTTGACCCATGTCAAAAGTACACAAGCCCCACACTCAAAAATGTTTTAACTCTACCCCGCATAACTTATATCTCATTCGGCCTGACCCAATTTCTATTAGGGACCCAACTGCTAAAATACCAGATGAATAACGGTAACAAACATTTCATACCACAATATCCATACACTTTTAAACCTCTGGCCTCTACAGTGTTCTGTATCACACCACAATGTATACTATGCGGAGAAGGGGGAAACCCCTGGTACCGTTAGACTCTGAACACACTATACACTTCATATGAACTCTGGCTCGGCAATATCGTCAATAACTATACACTCTACCTTAACATCACTGCTGATCAGGCACGCCCTTTCACGGCAACAGGCGCCTCCGTAGCCAGGTGGGCAGGAGCAGCAGTGCGCAGCACACGCTTCTTGATTAGACCGGGTTTCGAGTCCGTGACCACCAAATACGGAGGATGCGGAAAGGTCAGGGAATGATAACCGCATATCCCCGGAGCAATATGGCCTTAGTTGTTAATGCTCATAAAAACTTAAATTACAACAATTCACGGTAACGGTCTTCGACCTCTGGCGGTGCCGTCTTTCAGTAGGATAATCCGCCATGCCACTCCGCCCGGATTGTTCGAGACTGGTTTGCAGAACATGAGGAAGACTTCCAGGTAGGTATTGCTCTGGAATTCCCCAGACATCAATCCCAACGCGCATCTGTGGTTTGTTTTCGAACAGCAACTCCAATCTGCGGCGTCTCAACCATGGACTTTACGGGAGTTAAAGGAAATGCTGGTTACGTTTTGGTAAGAGATTAGTATTAATATTAGTATTAGTATTGATAATGGCCACATGGCGATTTATTTTATTTGGCTGGTAAGGCTACGGCTTACCAGCCAAAAAAAAAGAAATAAATAATAAAATAAAATAAGGAAAAATAAATAAAATAAAATAAAAAATAATAAAAACAAATTAATAATAATAATAAGAAGAAGAAGAAGAAGAAAAAAATTTAAAAATTAATAATAATAAAAATTAATAAGAGAAAAGGAAATAGACAACCTCTGCATTTTTCTCCTCCCTTAGGCGACCTTTGAATTTCCCCAAACTATCAGCCTCTTACCTGCCTCTGACTCGCTGGCGAAAATAAAACTTCCTGCAATCCAGGCTAAACAACACCCCCGTAACTTAAAATTATGGTCCTTAGTTCTAGAATCATTTATAACCCACTGTCTTTGTAGTACCGTGAAAATTTCATCCTCATTCATTTTGCTTGTTCCTCTCAGAGCCGTAAACACTGCAATTAAGTTTCCAAGCTCTGCAACCCACATATTAAAAGTCTTTCCTCATATGGACGCCCTTTTTCTGATCTCACCAGGCGAGTTAGCATTAGCATTAGTACAGGCATATGATGCAAAGAAAGCAAGCTTATACAGCATCAGCCAAAAAAAAAAAAAAAAAATCCGCTCCCATTTCACCCCTCCATTCGTTCAAAATACCTATCCAGTTGAGTCTTAAATTTATTTAGACTATCAACTTCCACAACAAAGGATGAAAGTCTGTTCCACCAACCAACTATCCGCTGGCTAAAGGCAAATTTTCGCACATCTATCCTACATCTGTCTTTCCTCAATCTTAATTTTTGCCCTCTCAGGTGATTATTCTGAGAAAGAGGAAGAATTCCATCAGCATTGCACATGCTCAAACCATTAAAGGCTTCGTACACTTCAATCAGATCACCTCGCCGGAGCCTAATCTCCAGACATTGTAATTTGCAAAACGTAAGCCTTTCTTCGTAAGAGCAACCCTTTGTTCCATTCGCTAATCTTGTTGCCCTTCTCTGTACTCGTTCCAGCACCTCTACATCCTTCTTAAAATGAGGCCTCCGGACCTGCATACAGTACTCAAGGTGTGGCCTGATATTGCCTGATACAAGGGAATAATCACCTCCTTATACCTGCTAGAAAAATTCCTGTACAGTATATTATTGACAAGACACCATGAGCTACTCTTGCAGCCCGCCTGCACAGCTCAGAGAACTTCATATCTGCCTGCACAATTACCCCCAGGTCCTTTTCATTCTCTACCATTGTCAATGTAGTATCACAGAGTTGATACGTTGCTCTGGGGTTACTGCTTCCCATACGTAGTTCTTTACATTTTTCAATGTTAAATTTCATTTGCCACCTCTCAGCCCATCTGCTCAACTTTTCTAGATGCTGTTACAGCAGCGTACTGTCATTAGTGTCTTTAGCAACCTCGCCATCCTTCGTGTCGTCTGCAAACTTGGACATTAAGCTTAATATACCATCATCAATATCATTTATAAATACAGAAAACAACAATGGACCCAACACTGAACCCTGAGGGACTCCACTAATAACATCAGTCCACGATGAGAAGTGTCCATTGATTACCACTCTCTGTCTTCTCTTCCTCAACCATCTATTTATCCATAGCAGCAATTTGCCTCAAATGCAACACTGCCCCAATTTGTTCATCAGTCTTACATGTGCAACAGTATCAAAAGCCTTTCTGAGATCCAAATATATAATATCAAAGTTATTCCTTGCATCCAGTTCCTTTGTGATCACATCATAGTATCCATTCAAATTAGTCAGAGAAGACTTCCCATTAACAAACCCATGCTGTGTCCGAGATATAACTGAAGTCTTGTCTGGATGATCCTGCAGTGCTTCTTTAACCAGTGTCTCCATTAATTTCCCTGGAACAGAAGTTAAACTAACAGGTCTGTAATTACATGTATCTCCGTTTGATCCTCGTTTGTGGATTGGGGTCACATTTGCACAACTCCAGTCCATGGGTACCTCCCCTGAGTCCAAAGAAGCTCTCATAATTATGGCTAAGGGTTTGCTTAGTTCCTTTGCTGCCTCCTTTAATATAACAGGATAGATCCCATCCACCCCGGTTGCCTTTTTTATGTTTATCTTCAACAATTTCTCCTCCACTTTCCTCTCAGTTATTATAAATTCATCTAGCTCACTGCCAGAGTTTAACTCACCTCTGCCGTTACCCTTCCTGAATAACTCCTCATGGATGAATGTAGACGCAAAATACTCATTTAGTGTGTTAACCACGGGGGCAGGATAATCAACAGTTGAACCATCAATATCCTGTGTACCAATCAGTTTTATCCCTTGCTTCTAGTGTTTACATAAGTAACGAACTCTTTGCTGTTTTTCTTTGCATCGTTTGCCAAGGATTTCTCATAATCTGCCTTTGCCTGCCTAATATCCTTTGTGACTTGGTTACAGATCAACTTATATCTATCATAGGCTTCTGTGTCATGTGTTAATTTGTAAGTATCCCATGCATTTTTCGTCTCTGCCATATGTCTCATTAGTTCATCTGACATCCACGTAGGCCTAAACCTTGAACAACATTTCTTATTTAGTATGTAAAGCCTAGTAGCTTCCAAGATAAATTCTTTGAATGCTTCCCATTTTGAATTTTCTGTTGGTAACGTCATCAGTTGGTCCCACTGTATAGAATTTAAATACTGTCTCAGTCCACCGTAGTCGCCTTTACGAAAGCAAACGCCCTATCCTTTACCCCTGATGGTAGTTACCTTTTCGAGTAAAACACACTTCACCACATTGTGATCACTGCCACCTAGTGGTTCCTTTATCTCCAGATTCTTAATGCATGAAGAATACTGATAATCAAATCAAGAGTATTACTCCCTCTAGTTGCCTCCCGAACATGCTGATGTAGAAAACAATCATCTAATAAATCCACAAAAGCCTTGCTAATGTGTGAGTGACCAACCCACAAATTTCAGTCAATATCTGGGAAATTAAATTCCACCATTATAAGACTCTCTGATTTACTTACCCACTCTATTTCCCTCTACGGTGTCTTATTATACTCCTCAGAGTCATTAGGCCTATATCACACTCCTACTCTCAATTTTGATCTCCCAATACTTATGTCGCACCAAACTGACTCGACACTGCACTGTCCAGCAATGTCGACTGGCTTCACTTCCTTGGATTTTATGTGTTTCTTAACTAATAGCATAACCCCTCCTCCCTCCCTTCCTATCCTGTCTATCCCTTCTGTAGACATTGTACTCTCCAAATTCCAGTTCTGCATTCCTTATATCTGTGTGACACCACGTCTCTGATATCCCAACAATATCTGCCTTTGATGTTTTGAGCAATACCTCAAATTCATGAAATTTATTTACTAAACTCCTAGCATTGGGGTACACGCAAGTATACATGCACCTGTTTTTTTTCTTAGCTACCCTAACACAACCCATGTGTTTACTTGTACCGCAATGGCTCCCAGCAGTCTCTGAAATATCCTGCATCTTATTTTCCTGGCTGCGGCTCATTCCAATAGAAGCAGTGCAAAAATCACTTTCACCTCTGCCAGTGGCTACTGTTAATCTATTAGTCCTTGTATCTCCCCCCCAACTAGCAGTTTTCCGACCCACTTAACACTGCCTCAACAGCATCAGCAAATATTCTTGCACCCTTTCTATTTAAGTGTATCCCATCCCTGTAAAAGCAGTCTCTCCTGTTAACAAGTACAGACCACGCTGAGCAAATTTCTACCCCTTGAGCCTTGCACAATCTTTCCAAGGCCGAATTGATGGACAAGGCTCGCATCATATAATCCCTCCTATCGTGTCTGGGCAGAATTGCAGACACTTTCAAATTCAACCCTAATTCACGGCTTTTTGTCAACAGTGACCTGTACTTGTTAAGTAATTCCATCGGTCTCATTCTCCTAATATCAGTAGTGCCAACGTGTACAACAACATCACCTTTTGTGTCTTTAAAAGATGATATCCGCTCTACGTTATCAACCTTTGCCTCTGGCAGACATACCCAGTTACCCGTCTTTAGACCCTTTCAAGAAGAACAATGTCTTTCTTTAGGTGCGGTCTCCATACTTGAACACAGTATTCCAAATATGATTTAACAATAACCTTATATAATGGGATTACAACGTCCTTATCTCTACTAGCAATTGTTCGATAAATCAGCCATAGGACACCATGGGCCCTTCTTGCAACCATGTAGACATGTATGGTATCTTATGTAAGATGGCACCTGAACGAAAGTGCGACTCCGTCTTTGTACACTGTGATTGTTACAGAGCACTGTAACAGCTAGAAATCTAATGTTATGTCCGTGCAGTGTGTGTGTTGTTGTTTATTTGTTTCTGGCCGCTTTGTCACCAGGCAGGCGATCACCTGGAAAGCCAGCCCAGTGTCCATCTACACCACGGAGAAGTGGGCCACAACTAAGCATGAACCATGGCCAACCTCAAGAGTCCCGCACTAAATGGCCAAAAAGGGTTTTGATCCATTCAAAAGAACCCCGTGCGAGCAAGCGTGCACACACACACACACACACCGTCATCCCCCCCCCCCCAGGAGAGAGGACAGCAGAAGACGAAGAAATAAATAAGAGAATAGTATAATGTAAAATAAAAAATTTAAAAAAATAGATCAAACCTTAAAATTATAATTGGTTATTCTATCCACAAGCTAAAACTTTTAATAAAAAACTTATTGACCCAAATGAATTTATAGAAATTGAATTTATGAATTTATTACCAATTTTATACACACACACCAACCGTTTATGACTGATTGAATAATGAAATAAAATAAAAATAAAATGATAGAAAAGACTGTAAAATAATATATACAAAAAACTTAATTATTTACAAAAAACTAAACTATAACAAAAATAAAATAAGTAAATAAGTTAAAATGCATTAAAATATAAATATAAAAGCGATAAAAAGACGATAAAAAACACTATTAGAGCTTTCGGAGGTGTCTTCCTCCTTCCTCAGTAATAGTGAGACTTAAACGACACATCCTTAAATACCAGGTTCACGGCACACGTGGATGACCAGGCGCATACTCAGCATTCCTTTCACTTGTACCAGAACCGGAAGTGGTCTGGACACGTGGAAAATTAAAACGTTTATCTCTTGTCAAAACCACCGCCTCAAAAAGGGGGTGAAGCCTAACTCCCCTGTCTCTGTTTATACTATGGTTACCAGAGGATCCAATCCACAGACTTTCCAGCCACTTGCGGTCCCAGAATCTATGCGCCCGGTCAAGGATGACAGCGTTGTCGGGGGAGATCTGGTGTTGTTTTTCCCAATAGTGCTCGGCAATGGCGGATTTATGGTGGTATGAGTAACCCCAACCTCAGAGGCCTTATTGCAGATATAGTTATGAATTTATTTTTGATACTTTTCTTTCTGTTATTTTCTAAGTATTTGTTATGGGAAAGAAATCTTGTACTGTATTGTATATTAATTCATCTGAGAAAACAGTTTATTAATTTATCAATAAAAATAATTTAATTAATTAATTTCATTTGAAAAACATCCAATTCGTGATAGGGAGAGAGAGAGAGAGAGAGAGAACGAATTGAAAACAACTGCGTATACTGTAGATATTAATATTATGTGGAATAACTGCTAATGGTCACTGACGAGGAAAAATTTATCTTAATATTATTATAAAAGAGTGCATTAATCTACATATCCAGATAAACAGAGGTATTTTTGTGCATAACAGCAGTGATATTTTCTAGTTATAGCGAATTATCATTACTGACTGTCCTTGGCTGTATTACTGATCTTTATTGTTTTTTCCTCTCCGTCTCAGACATCTGCCCACAGACACCCAGTTCAGCAAATGGTAGAGAGATCATCAACAGGCACGATGATGATCAGGTTGTCACCAAAGAAGACTACAAGGTGGCATTAGAAGAACTCAACGAAAACCCAGACACAAGAGACTGCCTCATTGAAATACTCAAGGAAATGCTATTGAGTAAGTTGTAATCCTTTACATTTGGAAATAAATTAGTCTTCCATTCATTTAACTGCAAACATAACACACACACACACACACACACACACACACTGGTCAAAAAATCAGCAACGTTTCTCAATTGGCGTCAACAGGTAATTACGAGGAAAATTTAAATTGCCACCAGGTAAGTTTTTAGTATCAGGTAAATACTCTACGATTTCTTGGGATTTGTTATTAGATCAGGTAGATCACGGAAGACAAGTGATTGAGATTTTCAGAAAGGTATTATCGGAAGCGTATTTAGAAAAGCCACAATTGAAAAAAACAAAGGTAATCCTCTGTGTCAAACGCAACCGTCTCAAAATCATACAATAAGTGGAAGACGAAGCGAGAATCCAACTATAAAAAGGAAGAATTGCGTCAAAAATCAGAACCGCAAGAAGGAGTCTCCTTGCGGTTCGAAGATAGTCCGTTGCATTCTTTCTATTCTGGCGCAAATAACAGAAAAGTTAATTTCACATATATAATGATTTACTGCTTCAATGAAGTAAGAGCAATAGCGTGGTACATCTAAACTACAGGAGTTCACATAATTTAAATTAGAATAATGAAATATAGAATAGGTGAATGTGGCTCACTGAAACTGGAGATAAGAAGTATGCAAAATTAAAAGGTTGATATGAGTGAATTTAAAATACTTTTTTTGAAAAAGTATTTTAAATTCACTCATATAACCCGATTATCAATTCACTCATATCACTCATATCAATTCCCTAATATCAATCCGATTGTCTGGATTCACGAGGTGAATCCAGACAATCGGATCAAGATGGAAGAAGGTAGCTCTTGGCTTGGCGAAGTTTTTTATGAATGAAAAATCAAATCTCTTTATTCTGGAGAGTGTAGACTAGACGAAGTGGCGCTGGTAGTCTTGGTTCAAGTTCGCGTCTGAAGAAAGTCCCAGATGTTAAGGAAGTCACTTTGGCCAGTGATCAGAGTTATAAAACGCAGAATCGCTTTACACTGCCAACGAACAACACTAAAAGGCACTGGTTCGATTTGTTCGTACAGCTGATGTCCACACGTATTGACAAAATAGGATGTAGAGGACCGAGACGACAGTTCAAACAGTACTTTATTGGCGCAGAGATCAGACATTTAACTATCTGATAAATATATATATATATATATTGGACAGACATGTTAGGCTGAAGGGCCGAAAGACCAGATCAGTAATGCATAAAGGAATTGAGGTAGGATTGTAAGAACCATTCTTACAAAAATATTAGGATATTAAAATTTATCATTTTTTTGATAAATAGCTAATGTTTAAAAACAGACAAGCACTCAGCAGAATTTGCTTGTGTTGTGTACATTTCAATAGGGACTGGATTAGCATAGCAGCACGAGGGGGACTGGTCGAACGGTAGTACAATGGGAAGGCCAGTCTGATGCAGTTCCTGTTTACAGAATGTAGGGCTCTGGCCAACTTACAGTAGTAGGGGGCAAAAGAACGCCCACACCCTAGAACGGTGTCGGACTCCATCCAAAGTGAAGACCCCAGATAAGAGAGCACACCGTGTTCGGGGATCGTAACCAAATATAAACGAGCCAACACGGAAGGCACTCTCGACAATTTCAGGGGCAGTGTTTTTTCGAAAGGAAGCGTGACGGAAGAGGTAAGTGGTAGCGGGCATCCCAGATAAAAGTGATGATGTAGCGCCGGATACTCTCATCACAAAGAAGGGAGCTTGACCTACCAGAGTCTGGTTAAAAACAATGGAATAAGTAGAAAACGAATGAAAAAGAAGATAGTGAGGGAGGACTACCAAATGATTGGACGAAAAATAAGGGAGTGAAGGGAAACAAAAAGGTGATGCAGAGAGGAGATGAGAGCCCAAGAGTCACAGTCGCGAAATCTGAAAGGAAAGGATCCGGAGGAGAATCCCAAGGAGAGGCGCGTGAGAGTGGCGGAAAGAAATTTAGGGAATGCGGGAAACGCGTACGGAAAGTCCAATCATGAAAGTTTAGTGGGTGAAGGTAATAGCGAAAGGCAGAATGATCTGGAGAAAGTCCTGAGTGTGGGAAGATCGACGTGGAAGCAGAAAAGAGCCGTACGTCTAGCGGATCAGCAGAAGAAATCAGAGTGGAGGCACCTGTGAAGGATCGGAAATCAACTACTCTTCCAGGTAGAATGGGAAGAGATCAAGTAAGTCAGTTTAGTGGATTTTACTAACGAGAACCGTGTTATAAATAAATCCATGGGAAAGAAATGGATAGGACAGTTTGAGAAGTATTGTAACGTGATGACTACTATATTGTAAGGATATGAATAGGATATAATAGAAATATAGTGAGTACGTTACTCATCTGTGAGTAGAGGTACTGGTAGAAATTTAAAGAAATGTGTTAAAACTAACAGAGTTTGTATCATGAATTGTCTAATTGCTATTAACAGAGCGAATTGTATTCGGTAGAAATTTCCTGTTTAGAATATGTAAGAGAGAGTGAAAAATTACTGGAGTTATTCAGTATATGTTGGAAAGGATATATACATATATATGACCATATAAAAGTGTATAGGATAGAAAATATTTAAGATTTTGTATTGAGAACCTAGTGGAAGTTTTTGAATTGTTTAAGGAGAGTGATTAAGGGAGGACACCATTTCATTTATAATAATAATTACTGTGTTGATAAAAATTTTTATATCATGAATAATTTAGAGTGTGTAAATAATTGTTGTACAAATGGTAAATAAATTCTTGTTATGTTAGTATTCCTTGTTTCGTCTTAATAGACTGACACCTCAGAGCTGTAACTAGTAGTATGAACCATCCAAGCTAGGGAAGCTAGTATAAAGAGAAAAATAATAAATTAAAGTCCTCAGTACTTGGATCTTCTGATTAATAAACAAGATAAAATTAATAGAAATAATATATTATACAGCAGGTAGCATGTGGGCCTTGGAAGGGAAGTGAGGACCCCCTGTTTAAAGGAATAAAGAAATAAAAACAACAGCCTTTGTGGTTCCAAGGTAACGGGAAAAATAAAAAGCAAGGGATAGATTATGGTAATATAAATATAAAAAGTTAAATCCTTCATCATTTTTGCCCGTTCCCACAGGATTAAAAAGCAAACTGTTTCCGTATGGTGTTCGAATTAGGAATGAGTGCGAGATCGTGCTTTATAAACCAAAATGCTGTTAGAACTCTAAGCAGAAGCTATGTGCAATGGACAAAGAAGAGAAGAAAAGTACTCTTCTCATGTACTAAAAATTTAATATGGTATACAAGGGGGGGAAGCAATAATTATGAAATTTGAGGCATTTCATATTTACATTTATATAAGGATATTCCTCATTCCATGAACAACTTAAAGTTACAATTGTGGAAGTGTTGAGATGTAATTTTCTCAGTCAGTAGAAAAAGGAATTTTCTTTGTCTAATCAAGAAACTAAAAAATTCTTTTTTTCATCACATAATGAGAAAGAATATGCAGTGCCACTAATCATTCTGACTGGAAGAATTAACGGTAAGAGGAAAAAAAAGAATATCATGGCTGGTTAATTTGAAGGAATGGATAGGCAAAAATGTGGAACAACTATTTCATGATACCCTTTTCTGCACAAGTAGTAGGGTAAAAATGTGAGTCTCAGGAAGCCATGCATTGACTGTCCGGTGTCGACCTGTAACGGCTGGAGGTGCTCTTATGGCAAAGGATATGTCCTACTAGTACATTCCGTACCAGTAAGACAAATCAGTCTTCCTACTGGTACCTCCGATGAAAATCTTTCTGTCGTATTGGATCAACTTCACCTTGGAATGCTTCATTTGACACCATTTAATATAGATTCTTTCAAGAGGACAACAGAATTACCAACGGTAAAAAAATTATATCTGAATGATTTGAGGAACATTCCCAAGATTTTCAAACTTCACCTAATTCTCCAGATCTGAATCAAAATGAGAAGGTTTGTAATATGTTCTTATGTTTGTAATACTTCCCAGTTGCAGCTTAAAATTATCCTGATGGAAGATTCATTAAAAAAAAACTACATTCTTTACATCAATATCTTTAATGACAACCTCTTGGTAATTAATTATTCATACATGATTCCTTTTAGATAGTATGAATCAGAGCTGTAATACTCAATATGTTCTACGTTGATAATAATATTAGTAAAATAATAAGAGGAGTTTACCTCAATATAGTACGTAGAACACTTCCGTATGATACCCTCCAGAAATTAAAACGGAAAAACCGAAAAAATCGACAACTTACCGGTACATTAGAGTAAAATATAAATAATTAAATAATCAATTTAACACAATTCAAAACAATTAAAAATCAAACTAACGCAATTAAAAGAATCTAGCGAAAATATTCAAAACGATTTTCCTTCCTGAAGCTACAACGCTTTTTGACCGTATGTCGTGATCACAGGAATGAAAATTATCGAATCGGGTTAAACCTGAAACTTAAATAGTGATTATTTGTCTTCGCGCATGCGCGAAAAGGTCCACGCATCGGAGATCAAATATGGCTGCCGAAAATTAACAGAATTCTCGTGTAATTTTATTTCTATGGTTTCTGCAATCAATAGTCGCGTATAATTACGTTGAACATTAAGTATTTTGGCCTCGTTAAATAAAAAAGTATGTTTTTCGTTAATGGCATGGAAGGCTAATTCTGACGGTGCTCAACGAGAAGCACGAACTGAGGCTTCGTGTTGATTTACACGAATATTAAGAGAAAACCGCGTCGAACCCTGATAAGACGAGTCGCAATCACCGCAAGAAATGTTGTATATTAGATCATTAATTTGTGTTGCGAACGCGGAAAGAACCGAGCGATTGTTCAGTATAGTGTGTAACTTCCGTATTGGCCTGGCCACAATTTTAAATTCGATATCTTTAAAGAATCTATTAAGCTGTTTGTGCCACTGTTCAACATAGGGGACAGAAATAAAGTATTTTTTGATATTACTATTGTTGGTTGGTGTAGTATTTTGTATCCTACCCTTAGCCTGTACCCTAATTCGGTTCACTGTGGCCATGGAATAACTCCTGTTTAAGAATCTGCTAGTTAATATTTGTATTTCTGAGTCCAAAGCAGATTCCGTCGTTGAATGTTTATAGGCATTAAGAAATTGATTAAAGATAATCGATCTTTTGTAGGTGAACTGGTGATAGCTATTATAATGTAGAAGCATACCGGTGTTTGTAGGTTTTCGATAGATGCTAAATTGTATTTTATTCGAATCCCGGTAAGCGTGAAATTTAGAAAGTTTAATGACTTTGTATCCGTATCCTCCCTTTCCAATGTAAATTTGAGTCTAGAATGAATATTATTGAATGTAAAATGTCTTGGATAGTACTACTATCGGTAATAACTAGAACATCGTCTAAATACCTCCCATAGTATGTGATACGGGGTCGAAAAAGTGTCAAATGTATCTGCTCAATCGTTGAGAGATAGATCTCTGACATTAATCCACTCAGGCTTAAACCCATTGGTAATCAAAAAATTTGTTTGTACACCTTGTCTCGAAAGGTGATGTATTAGCCTCAACTAACGGTTTAATAAAGTGAAAAATTTCCTTAATAGGTAGCTTCGTATAATTAATCGGTGTCCAGTTTTTATTTGACATATCCCAAATGATATGTAATGTGTATTCAACGTTTACATTCGTATATAACGAGGTTACATCTAATGAGAATAAATTGTTATTGTCGCGAGTCTACAGTCTTTAAGCTTATTAAATAATGTATCGTAGTTCTTAATCCCAAATTGTATTACCTGTCTAAAGGGTTTTATAATGTTATATACATGTGTGGCTAAGGATGAAAATGCAGAGTTCTTGTAGGAAACGATGGGTCGAATAGGAAATCCAGTCTTGCGTAATTTTACCTGACAGAAAAGTGCAGGGATATTGTATGTTCTGGACTTCAATTCCGTTAACTGAACCATAGTGATGTAGTCGTTTTTTCGATACGTGGTTAACGTTTTATTGTGTTGATTGTCCAAATAGGTAAACAGTGCTGGGTCTACTTCACGATAAGTGGAGGTATCTGACACAACTGAATCTAACTTATTAATATAATCATGTTTATCTAGTATTACCACTGTATCTCCTTTATCTCCCCTCTGTATAATAATGTCCTTATTCCCTGAAGTTCTCGTAAAGCTGAACTGTCATGCGTATTCAATTTTGGAAGTCGCGTTTCTTTATGTTATTCACTACTTGGTTAACTTGTTGAATAAATACATCTTTTTGTGGAACATTACGAAG